>NC_054700.1:27537619-27670119 GCF_016097555.1 Gigantopelta aegis
TAAATTTGAATACTCCCATGCCTGGCATTAATGCGATATGTAACAGGACTTGTTATGATTTTTTTCTTTTATATGGCAAGTAAAGAAATATAATTTGATTTTAATATACGAAGTACTATTATGTTTGAAACGTGCAGGGTGCACTAATAACAACATGTGATTTTTGTGCAGCATTGGGATATTCAAGAATGTTTTTTTTATATCTGAAAGCAGTGACTTAAATTGTTTTATTTTTCATTTAGGCTTAATGGTATGAAGGTGTAGTGTTTATATCTATAGTCATTATGTTGACTGAAGGGATGCGTACATCAGTTTTAACCATATAAAGGTACATTTCACCTGTGCAGTTTGGTTCGTTCTATGCATCCTGTAATGTAAACATAAACCGTGAACGTTTTCTCTGTGTAAAGTAATCGAACTATATATTCTTAATGACGTTGACCTTGGCACTCAGAGCTGTACATTATTGAGAATGGAGTTTGAATGAAAGTTGGTATAGAGGAAAGCGTGGTTTTGGCGTGTACCGTTTCTCGTATTGAAAATATTTGAATAAATTCTTTTTGCATGATCATAAATATGATAATAATTGTAGGCAACCTGGACTATTAATAGTAATATTTTTGTATTGGTCAAATGTTTTCAGTCAGTTTTCATTAACAAAGTTCATTTGTTATGTATGATATTTTAAACATGTTTCCTATATTCATTAGAGACGGTTCAAGTTGTATACACTATTTTAAAATTATATTTGTTTTTGGAAACAATCTAAGACAAGACACTTTACCATTGCCTAACAAGTTTCCCTTCTGTTCTTATTTGTATTAGTTTGTTTCATATAAATTTAAGTCTTTAGATTAAATATTTCATCTGATGGGTTGAGAGTGAAAATTGCCCCAGCATTTGAATAACTCACTGAACACGGCCATGCTTGCCCTGTTACAGATGTGTGACAACACGGTGCGTAGTTTTGTGGCCAGTAAATTAATGTTATTTGATTTGAACTAGTATCAGTCTACCTGTTGCCGTTATGTTTTAAACGTGTGAAGTGCCACTGACCATGACATACCAAGCTAGATAAAAACACTTCCTGTTACAGTAAAATAAACTATTTTTATCAATTACTTTTAAGGGCGAGGTTTTATATAATTATATTAATGATGTATGCGTTAACTGAAGGGATATATATATATATATATATATGTAATAGCTTAGTACATGATACGATTGTGTCATTGAGATTTCATTTGACCGAGTTCACCTTCGTTGCAGTATTAATGTTTCAGGTACCAAATTTTATGCTCGGCTTATTTGGTAACAAAAGTCAAACAGAATGGCCCTAATCTATATTTTTGAGAACTACTAACGGCTCTATTCCTCGTCCAGTAACCCGACTGCTTAGCTTTGTCACGCCATCGTGTGTTCATACTCAATGTCTGGTCACTGTCATCGATCATCTAGGATTCACATTACACTTTAAAGTTATCAATAGACTAGCCTAATAGTAATTGGATTTTGGTACAGAATCAACATACCCATTACGGTGTTGACAACCTTCCAAATAGTTTGAAAAAAAAAGAAGTTCTACTTATAAAATTTCATATGGCTGATGTTTGAGAATGAAATTTATGTCATGTCTTCCCAATATCCATTGTTTTAGTTGGAACAAGTGTACTAAGATTAGTGGTTCCTCAATTTGGATACATAAAAAGACAATATGTGAACCAGATACTGACAGAAATACTGAGGATATAAATCGCTCCAAAACCACTAGTTACTAGATCAAAGATACATTTTATTATCGTTATATATCTATTTTTATTACCCATATGATTTACAATAACCGGTTACACATATATCGTATTTCTCACACTGTCTTTAAGACATGGGCCATAACAATACCTTAAAAACTATTATGGCACATGTCTGACGTCATAAGTCGCAATAGCGGCTGCAAACTACCGGCGGTCGCGGCTGTGAAATTGACATCATTCTGTGTCATTGTAATTGACGACGCCGAATGTTATTAACATCAACTGTGAAACGATTACAATGTTTAATGTGTATTACAAATCACAGTTTCTGGATAATAAATAAATAATTCACAAACTCGTTTCATGAATTCTGTATAGCACTCCCGCTCATAAAGTAATCTATATTTATTACACCTCTGTACAAGAGATATTTTTAGTCTTTCACATCGGGAAATACGGTTGTTAAATGTTCATAACCTCTGATTAGTTTTCGCACTCTATGACTCCGCTTAGAACAAACCGAACAAAACTCGAGATAATTTCTTATAATTTAAGTTGCCTGTATGATTTAACAAAATAGAATCAGTTTGTTTAGCCTCTTAGACTTTTATAGTATTGTTTGGGTGAACGTTTGTAGAGTATGAATGCAAACGGTCATTGATTAACTTGTAATGAGCTTTTCATTATTAGACGACTTACGGTATGTGAAAGTCATACAATGTAAACACACGTTACTTGTCAATAGACTGAGGGCATCGGCTTTCCTTACTGGAAGATAATGTGGTAAAAATTCATATATACAACTTTAGTTACATTTGATTATGCAGGCCTTTTGGGACGGTATCTGGAGTGAGGGGTCGGGCACAACCTTTAGTGGAGGGGCCAGTCTCTAGTGAGGGGGCAACAAGCCACATTTTATTTTTATTTATATAGAGGAGGAAAAAGTACATTTTCGTCTTCAAGTGGGGTTTGTACACACACCCCTCCCCCTGGTCCCTACGGCCTGTTATACTGGAAGGTATTTTCCATTTTGTATTAAATGTATATTGTCACAGACCACTGACCTATTTAATGTTCTAACAAAGTATTACCTGAGCAAAAAGAATTTGATTTGTCCCTAAATGTACTTTATTCAACCATCTTTATAACCACCATACTCCATTTATTAATGATATTTCGTAAAAATAATTGAATTATGGCAATGGTCCATAATTCAAAAACTAAAATTGCCGAGAGGGTTGACATGGATTTCACTCCATCATGGTTCAGTTAAGGTGATGCAATAGCTAGATTTGATTTTCAGTAATTAATGTAATTTCTATTTATTATCCATTTTTAGAGAAATAAGGTCCTTAAATCTGTGACAGTATGCCTTTATATGTATACTACTATACTCATTCGCTTAGGGGACTGTTCTTAATATTATTATTATGTGTGAGTATTGTCTCTGAAGGAAACTCTTTTAGTATTCACTATATCTATCCGTGGCAGGGGCGGGTGCAGAGTGTGTCTAGGACTAGGTGTAATGTTTATAAAGGCAATCTACAGCATCCGGGAACAGTGTGCCTACAGAATTCAATAGTACACGGACATGCATTATATACATGGCAACTTTTCCCACCCACGAAAAAACTATATATTCTGTTTCCCATTGAAAACAAATTCCGTATATTCTTTTGCTAAGTACTAGACTTTTAGGAGGGGCCTGATTCGCGCATTCATGGTCTAATATGTTAAAGAATTTATCAAAAGAAAAATATGTTTCCTACAAATATAAAGTTCACTTGAATATTGAATTGTTATCCTGCCTGATTTTGTTTTTTAAATGTAAAAAATGTTCACCTATAATACATTTCTAGTAATATTACCTCTCCTTTGGAAAAGAACCATGTGTGTTATTTTGCATGACTAGAAATATAGTGTGTCTTTCGTCTTTAACACATGCATATATGTATTATGTGTTTGTATTCAGTAAGTTTATACTATTGAATTGAAAGTATTAAATTCTAAATTGTGTTGAATAATAAACATTTATAAATTTAAATTAAATGCATTTTGTTTTTATAACATTAAAATAACCTAACCGAATGCATTTTTGCAAGAAGAATGCATTCGAATTTTAGCTTCTCCCCACCTTCATGATGCGTTGGCTAATAGCTTATCAAAAATGGCTCACACGATAAAGTTAATACTTAAATCTACCTAAATCGTCTTTGTTTTCAAGTGGATCGTTTTGTAAAGGAAAGAAGCTTCTATAGTAAACATTTATAACAATTTAGATACAGATAAATTATCATTATTACTTTTAAACCTCCTAGATATAGTTAACACTACCAGAGGCGGATCGGTGGCCGCCCCCCCCCCCCCCCCCCCCCCCGAAAAACAACAACAAACAACAAAACAAAAAACATTTGCGACAGTCATAATTTTATTATATATTTTTTTTACGATCCCCATCCAAGCCTCCCCACAAAGTTCCCTTGGCATTCCGCCTCATGGCAATCCCCCCCCCGAATGGATTTTCTGGATCCGCCACTGACTACTGCTGAAAGTTGCTAACATATTTTATTATGTCGCTAAATAGTTTAGCTTTTACTAAAATTTTATTATTTTTATTGCTTCGTTTTAAAGATTTCATTACTATGAGTGGCTTGTTTACTTGTATACATGGTTGTATGCTTGTATTGCTTGTATTGTACCTTGTCTTATTGTACTAGAAATGAGACATAAGTAAAGCCTAGTTATTTATATATCTTAGCGTGATTACGAAACGCGGCGCGTTATTGGAAATAAACGATTACATACTTTTCTTGATAATATTCAGAAAGAATTCTTTGGTATGGAATTCAGCTGTGTATAGACAAGGGTGCGTACAATGCAAATCATAACACTAAATATTGTTTTAGAACAATATAAAATACAAAACTAAAGTTAGTCGAAAATAATATAAAACAAGAGAAAGTATTTGTGGGCGGGGGGGGGGGGGGGGGGGCACCAGCGTGAGGTTATTTGTATAGTCATCATAACTAGCCTAGGCAAACAATTTACTTCTGATGTACACAACCACAGATGGAAAGCGGGTGAGGCTGGTGATGGATCGCGAGAATGTATAAATAGTTTATGGTGTGGCCTCTACAAAAAGATGGACATTATGGAAAATATCATTTTCAAAAGGAAACTATGATAAAACTGATAATGATCCACGGGCGTAGGAATGTGCCAAAAAGTGTGGGGGTGGGGGTGCACACACACGCACACACACATATATATATATATATATATATAAATACATGTATAAATATATATTTTAAAAACATCGCTGCTCCCACAGTGTGTGTGTGTGTGTGTGTGTGTGTGTGTGTTGGGGGGGGGGGGGGGAGGGGGGCACACGCCCCTTGCCCCGCTTCCTACGCCAGTGTTCTCTATCGAATTATTTCTTACAAACGTTTTGCCGACTGTCTCATAACACAGAACAGAAACCCAGGAGACTTTGATGTTCTGCCAACCACGGTACTAGATTGGAAACTAGACACTGTGGTAATGTCTAATTGGGACATATATATATATATATATATCTCACCAGGTCGGTAGATAGGCTAAGTGAAGATGACATGACATGGCTATGTGGAATGCTTCCAAACTGCGCTACAAGTAAAACGATAAATCGTGTGTTTATTTACGAATACCACTGTGTAAAATGAACCACCTGGGCCCCGTTCCACAAAGCGATCTTGGTGCTAAGATCACCTTAAATGCATATGTTGCTGTGCAGTTACGGTGATCTTAGGGCTAAGATCGCTTCGTGGAACAGGGCCCAGGTCTATCGGCTGCTGATTGTAACACGACCGAGAATTCTCTGTTATTAAATCTTTAACACAGTCACTGTGACACATGATCTAGAATTTTGTTACTAGATCTTTAAAACGGTTACTGTGACACATGATCGAGAATTCTTTGTTAATAGATCTTTAACACAGTCACTGTGACACGTGATCTAGAATTTTGTTACTAGATCTTTAAAACGGTTACTGTGACAACTGATCGAGAATTCTTTGTTAATAGATCTTTAACACAGTCACTGTGACACATGGTCTAGAATTTTGTTACTAGATCTTTAAAACGGTCACTGTGACACATGATCGAGAATTCTTTGTTAATAGATCTTTAACACAGTCACTGTGACACATGATCTAGAATTTTGTTACTAGATCTTTAAAACGGTCACTGTGACACATGATCGAGAATTCTTTGTTAATAGATCTTTAACACAGTCACTGTGACACATGATCTATAATTTTGTTACTAGATCTTTAAAACGGTCACTGTGACACATGATCGGGAATTCTTTGTTAATAGATCTTTAACACAGTCACTGTGACACATGATCTAGAATTTTGTTACTAGATCTTTAAAACGGTCACTGTGACACATGATCGAGAATTCTTTTTTAATAGATCTTTAACACAGTCACTGTGACACATGATCTAGAATTTTGTTACTAGATCTTTAAAATGGTCACTGTGACACATGATCGAGAATTCTCTGTTATTAAATCTTTAACACAGTCACTGTGACACATGATCTAGAATTTTGTTACTAGATCTTTAAAACGGTTACTGTGACACATGATCGAGAATTCTTTGTTATTAAATCTTTAACACAGTCACTGTGACACATGATCTAGAATTCTTTGTTAATAGATCTTTAACACAGTCACTGTGACACATGATCTAGAATTTTGTTACTAGATCTTTAAAACGGTCACTGTGACACATGATCGAGCATTCTCTGTTGTCAGATCTTTAAACCGGTCACTGTGACACATGATCGAGATTTATCTGTTAATAGATATTTAACACGGTCACTCTGACACGTGATCGAGAATTCTGTTATTAAATCTTTAACACAGTAACTGTGACATATGATCGAGAATTCTCTATTATTAGATCTTTCACATGGTCACTGTGACACATGATCGAGAATTATCTGTTGTTAGTCCCCTACCGTTCCAACCGGAGAGGACTATAGATTTTCTCCTTCCGTCCGTCCGTCCGTCCGTCCGTCCGCTCGTCTGTCTGTCCCACATATGTATAATGAACATTCACAATGGGTGCCATATAAAGGTTATGATTTAATTGTTTTTCCTCTACAAAGGGTACAACCTAATTTTTGTCGAAAATCATCTAACATTTATTAAACAACGCCTGTCTTGGTCATACCCTCTAAGTTGACCTGGAAATGTGTCCAAAACGGAGTATGTATCTTTATAGATAGAGAAATAATACTTCTTACCACAATCCTAACACTGATCGTAAGTGATCATAAGTTGCGATTCTTTCATGGTATTGAGCCTTGAACAGCGACCTTGAAGCTTGGATTAATATGAACACAGTATCGTTATCATTATCATTGATAGTATTATGTTTGCTATACATTTTGAATAGTTTGGTATAGGATAAAATAAAAAGTATCTCAAGGGAATGTAATGCAGTGTTCGAATGAAACCATCTCGCCTTGTATGTGTTCCGTCGAATGAAACCATCTCGCCTGGAATGCGTTTTCTCTCGAATGAAACCATCTCGCCTGGAATGCGTTTGCTCGCAAATAAAAACATCTGACGGGAACTCGCTGGAATATGCCTTGTCCAAATCAGTGTCTTACGAATTCGTGTCAGTGCCTGAACCTTCAGTGGATATAGGCAGGGCTGGATGTAGACCTTGGGGGGACCGGGGCACTTGGGTTCGGGGGCTCCTCAACATAGAAATTAAATTACATGACAAATAAATAAAAAAGAGAACTAATTTTATAATTGTTACTTTTTTTATAAAATCTGACAGGGGGGGCCCGGGGCAATTATTGCCCCCTTTGTCCCCTTATAAATCAGGCACTGGATCCATATAGGCACACAAAACAGTTTAAGCAAGCAAATATCAAAGGCAATTGTATGTGTTAATTTGCATGTCACAAAATAGATTATAAATGCATTTTAATTACCCCCTGATCAATAATCTGATAATGTCGAGAATTTTAAAAGACCACTTGTTGCTAATCGATCATAAAATAATGCTGTATGGTGGTAGAATTTGTGTCTAGAGACCAGTCCTAATACTTATTAACATACAGTCTAGATTCAAGTCTTCAACAAAGGACATCATTGTTCATCCTTGCTGCTAATCGAAAAGAGTAGCCCATGAAGTGGCGACAGCGGGTTTCTTTCCTCAATATCTGTCTGGTCCTTCACCATATGTCCGACGCCATACAACTGTAAATAAAATGTGCTGAGTGCGTCGTTAAATAAAACATTTCCTTCCTTCCTTCCTTCATTGTTCATACAAATAGTAAGTAGTGTTTGAGTTTTATAAGCACTGGCATGAGCTGTAAACTACATTTAACAAACGACTCATCTGTAGGTTTATCTCGTCTCCCCACTCTGGCTTTTAAAAAATATTCTCCTGCATGTAGTTGCTTGGCGTGTTTAGCTCGTGTCACAGAGATTTATGTTCACAGAGATTTATGTTCACACACATGCACGCGAACACGCATACACAATGTACTAACCTAACCTAGCCTCGTAGTTAACATAGCAAACCTCTGTGATCTTCTGAGAGAGAGAGAGAGAGAGAGAGAGAGAGAGAGAGAGAGAGAGAGAGAGAGAGAGAGAGAGAGAGAGAGAGTGTTAGAGCGAGAGTTAGAGAGAGAGAGAGAGAGAGAGAGAGAGAGAGAGAGAGAGAGAGAGATAGTGAGTGTGTTAGAGCGAGAGTTAGAGAGAGAGAGAGAGAGAGAGATAGTGAGTGTGTTAGAGCGAGAGTTAGAGAGAGAGAGAGAGAGAGAGAGAGAGAGAGAGAGAGAGAGAGAGAGAGATAGTGAGTGTGTTAGAGCGAGAGTTAGAGAGAGAGAGAGAGAGTGAGTGTGTTAGAGCGAGAGAGAGAGAGAGAGAGAGAGAGAGAGAGAGAGAGAGAGAGAGAGAGAGAGAGAGAGAGAGAGTTAGAAAGATAGACAGAGAGAGGGAGGGATAAAGAAGGGGGAGAGAGAGAGAGAGAGAGAGAGAGAGAGAGAGAGAGAGAGAGAGAGAGAGAGAGAGAGAGAGAGAGAGAGCGACGGACAGACAGACACACATAGAGAGAGAGGGAGAGAGAGAGAGAGGGGGGAGAAAGAAGGGAAAGAGAGGAGAGAGAGAGATCAGAGAGAGAGAGAGAGAGAGAGAGAGAGAGAGAGAGAGAGAGCGACGGACAAACAGACACACACAGAGAGAGAGAGAGAGAGAGAGAGAGAGAGAGAGAGAGAGAGAGAGAGAGAGAGAGAGAGAGAGAGAGAGAGATCACTGGATGTTGTTGACTGCGATTATATGCCTGAGACACAAGTTTGATTAGAAAATGTTAATATTGTTTTTCAATGGCAATTAAATTGGTTCAACTGAACCTTAGAGGGCCGATGCTTGTCAGACTCATTATTATTTTTAAGTTTTGGCGACTACGTTTTGATGATTTAATAATCGATGTTACGATGATCGAGTGGCTGGCTGACCTGATTTGAGTCGCTACTCGGCGGCCAGGCTGAAAGGCAGGACTAATACGGACAAGTCGCTATCTAATTAACGCCGAGAAGAGGCGTTAGTAGTGACTAAACAGAGGAGTTGCTGCCAGTCTACTTGATCGCGTTATCAAGTGATAGATTAAATATTTCTCCACGAAACATCAATCATTTCCATTATAGTGATCACTAACCGCCGCAACTAGTGTACGATTATCGGTACCGGCTAATCCCGCTGTGGAAATGTGCTAAGAAGACTTATGTCAGACTGAATACTGGACTAATCCATTAATTCATTGTGTTCTCACAAAATGGAAAATACACCCATAGTTTTCTTTCTTCTTAAAATGTTGTGTATTGTATATAATTATTATATGACCTAAGAAATGTCTTTACTACATTTTTATTCTTTTCATCAATCGAAAAAATAAAATAAAATACATTGAATAAAAATCTAAAAACATCACTAGTCTTTCTCTAATAATTGGTAATTGGTTAAAACTGTATAACAAAGGAAGTCTCAGGTCATCATATAAAGCTCATTCTATAAAAACAAAACACGAGAGAGAGAGAGAGAGAGGAGAGAGAGAGAGAGAGAGAGAGAGAGAGAGAGAGAGAGAGAGAGAGAGAGAGAGAGAGAGAAAGACAGAGAGGGAGGGAGGGGGAGAGAGAGAGAGAGAGAGAGAGAGAGAGAGAGAGAGAGAGAGAGAGAGAGAGAGAGAGAGAGAGCGAGAGAGAGAGAGGTAAAGAATGAGAGATTCAGGTATTCAGTAATATAATTATAAAAAAGTCATCATCTGAAATGTTACCAAAACAAGTATTCACACATGCATAGTAATCAGCTTCAGAAAACAATCTGTCGATCAATCTACCAGAGTTAATAAGAGCTACAAAGTGGACCTGGAATGTACGTTTAGCCAAACGGGCGACAAAATGGTTCGATGGCGACAAAATGAGCCGTAACAGTCCGCTCGTTTTCGTAGGGAGTGTCGGGTTCCCAGATACACACAGTATTTGTTTGGCCTATGCATATACTAGTATGTATTTGTGTATAACGCATGTATGTGTCTAAAACAGTTATAGCAACTTGGTTCTACTGCAGTGCCAGTGGAGATCGCTTAATGCGCAGTCGATCTGGGATCGATTCCCGTCGTTGAACCCATTGCGCTATTTCTCGTTCTATCTAGTGCACCACGACTGGTATATCAATGGCCGTGGTATGTGCTATCCTATCTGTGAGATGGTGCATATAAAAGCTCCCTTGCTACTAATGGAAAAATGTAGCAGGTTTCCTCTCTAAGACTATAATTGTCAAAATTACTAAATAGCCGATGATTAATAATCAATGTGCACTAGTAGTGTTGTTAAACAAAAGAAGCTACATCTAATGACGTCACTGTTATGCCTTTCATTTTGTACCGAAAATCTAACAAATTAACCGGCCTGGGTGGCGTCGTGGTTAGGCCATCGGTCTACAGGCTGGTAGGTACTGGGTTCGGATCCCAGTCGAGGCATGGGATTTTTAATCCAGATACCGATTCCAATGCTCAATGGGTAGGTGTAAACCACTTGCACCGACCAGTGATTCATAACTGGTTCAACAAAGGCCATGGTTTCTGCTATTCTGCTTGTGGGAAGCGCAAATAAAAGATCCCTTGCTGCCTATCGTAAAAGAGTAGTCTATGTGGCGACAGCGGGTTTCCTCTAAAAAAAAACCAGTGTCAGAATGACCATATGTTTGACGTCCAATAGCCGATGATAAGATAAAACATCAATGTGCTCTAGTGGCGTCGTTAAAAATAAAACAAACTGTACTTTTACTAACAAATTATACATCAAGTAAATCTAATTTAACTTTGAAAGTCACGAGTTTTTTCTTTTAATTATTTAAACAAATTTACCAAATTGCCAAACTATTTTGTCTTATAAATAGTACACGATTCTGGCAGGTAAAGCCACTATTGGCCAGTTTGGCCAGTTATAAAAAAAATTCCTTATTTTTATATAATACCATATGAAAAAAGTTAAAAAAAATTTGTATAAAGACATCACTAGAGGACATCGATTTATTAATCACCGCTTATTGGATGTAAATTATTTGGTAATTTTGACATAGTATTAGAGAAAATACCCGCTACATTTTTATATGCATCATCCTACAGACATGATAGCACATGCCACGGCCTTTGCTATACCTGTCGTGGTGCACTGGCTGGAACGATAAATAGTCCAATGGGTCACCGACAGGGATCGATCCCAGACCGACCGCGTATATGTGTGTCTGTCTGCTTGTATGTGTGTCTGTCTGCTTGTATGTGTGTCTGTCTGCTTGTATGTGTGCCTGTCTGCTTGTATGTGTGTCTGTCTGCTTGTATGTGTGTCTGTCGTCCTACCTAGATGTCTGTCTGCTTGTATGTGTGTCTGTCGTCCTACCTAGATGTCTGTCTGCTTGTATGTGTGTCTGTCGTCCTACCTAGATGTCTGTCTGCTTGTATGTGTGTCTGTCGTCCTACCTAGATGTCTGTCTGCTTGTATGTGTGTCTGTCGTCCTACCTAGATGTCTGTCTGTCTGGATCTAAAAGGTGGTGGACCAGTCGATCAGAGGTTCTGGAGGCTGTTTGAAGTGGTAGACGTATGCGGCGGCACTTCTTTAGCTGCTGGAAGAAATACCAAAGTTATGTCCCTTATATAACTTTTCATCGCATACAGCTAATACGGTATGTTGGCCACTTGTCTTATGGAAAGAAAGAAAGAAAGAAAGAAATGTTTTATTTAACGACGCACTCAACACATTTTATTTACGGTTATATGGCGTCAGACATATGGTTAAGGACCACACAGATTTTGAGAGGAAACCCGCTGTCGCCACTACATGGGCTACTCTTTCCGATTAGCAGCAAGGGGTCTTTTATTTGCGCTTCCCACAGGCAGGATAGCACAAAAGATGGCCTTTGTTGAACCAGTTATGGATCACTGGTCGGTGCAAGTGGTTTACACCTACCCATTGAGCCTGCTAAACACTCACTCAGGGTTTGGAGTCGGTATCTGGATTAAAAATCCCATGCCTCGACTGGGCTCCGAACCCAGTACCTACCAGCCTGTAGACCGATGGCCTACTACGACGCCACCGAGGCCGGTTTGTCTTATGGGAATGGGAACTAATTTTACGTGCCCCTATCCATCATGGTTCAGGCACGCCCACCACGGATTTAGCCTCTGACATCGCCAGTGACTAACTCCGGAGCAGGAGGGGGGGGGGGGGGGTAAGTTTGAAGTGGGCAGAATTTGGAAAAAAGCCATTTAGTACGGTCGACGCCAGCGCGGACCAAATAGCAGACACTTCATAAAGCTTGAAGTACACCGAGTGGGAGCCGTGCTCTGATTGGCTGAATTTCGATTCCTCGGTGAAGCCTGTTTTTTACCTAAGTCTATGAAGATTAACTGCGTACCTAGACATGTCCGGACTCTAAGTTTTAAACCCAAAATAGGTAAGACTGCTCGGCCGAAAAGTTTTAAGGTGATTTTGAGCAATTGAACGGGCGCCAAAGTAAAATGCGTTAGACTACTTATAAAAAAATAAACATAAGAATTTTGAACTGCTTCCAAAATGTTTAAAGTCTAACTAGCCCAAAAAGGAGGTTGTTACCTGTCCTAGCAAAGGTTGGCGTCTACGGCGAGCCGATGAAGTTGGTGACGTCAAGGTGTGGGAGATCCTGCCGGTAGGGGGAGGCTGCTAACAACTTGATGATGGCGCTATATTCGCTCCCCGCGATGGTTTTGAGGGCACGATGTAGCGACGGGTTGTCCATTTCTTTCAGTAGCAGGGATTGATGGTAAATCCCCCTCCGGCGAATGGTGACGCAAACTGCGTTGAGCCCCCTTTCATCCCGGACTCGGTGGACGGCGAAGTCCCCTTCATCAGGCTCGGTAGGTAGCGGATGGTACGCCTTGTGTTGTGGCTCACTAGTGAGTTGGCGCACGTCTTCTACGTTGGTCTTCATCAGCTGATGGTACCGCGGGTGTAGTTTGCTGGCCTGAAGCGTCCATGGTTCCTCTGGTTGTTTATCTGGCTTCGGCGGTTTGGAGGGGGCGACTTGGCTGGCTGGTATGGCACTCGGAGGAGTGGTCGCCTTTCTCTTAATTACAGCCGTCTTCCGGGCCTGGGTCTCGGGTGTCGTCCGTTTAATCGGCGATAAACCCCGTATCCCATGGTAGATAGGCGGTGGATCGGGTCGTGTAGACGGCGGGTCGCAGATGACTGTGTCCGGCGCGTCGACTTCCTCGATGACTGTTGAAGGGACGGTGATGACTGGGGCCGGGGCCACTTCCATCTTCGTCTGCTTCTCCAGTTGAGTGGCGTTAGGCGGTCTAGCAGACGGAGTCGCTGCCGGTGGTTTAGCCACCGGTTTTGACTCCCCCTGCACCGCCACTGGCGCACGTCTCCTTTTCCTCCACCTTCCTTTCTTTGGTATGCGGTCTCCGTACACCAAGGTCACGGTCGCCCGTGACCCGGTGTACGAGACGCGGTATTCAATCAGGTTTCCGTACGTTGCAATTAGTCCCCCCAGGTGGGGGGGTAACTGCACAGCACACTCTACGACGTCTGGTCGGATAGGCTGCATATTTGAAACTGTGGTTTGTCTTATGGATGTCTCAGGCCTGTATTCCCTCTTTGTTAAGATGAAAAACACTCTATATTGCGCTCTAATCCCCCCCTTTTTATTACTCCATTCAGTCCCAGATGTGTTAGGTTAGTTAGGGGCTTGCCAGGAGAAATCGTTCGTGCTGGGTTAAAAAAGAATTCATGACGTATATAATTTTACTTTTAAATTAATTCGACAAATTGCTATTACCATTATCACACTACTACTACTACTACTACCACCACTACCACCACCACCACCACCACCACCACCATCGCCACCACCACCGCCACCACAACTACTTGTACTACGACCACTTCTACTACTATTACTTCGACTTATATATTACTACTACTACGTACATATACTGTAAACTGTGACAAAAATGCGTGCGTATAAATTTCACGTCATTCGCGTCCACCCTTATCTCGCGAAATTAATACGCACGCACTATTTTCCAGTTTGAATTGTGCTTAAAGTGATGTCTCGATTTTCTAGTAAACCATAAAGGAAAACACAAACAAAATACAGTCATAATTCAATTTATTGAAAGTTGTATTAGAATATTCATTTTACAAAAGGTAACACAAATAAGTTAATAACTGGTAACATGTTTATTGAACAAGCTAACACACACTGCGACTAATTTGTTTTGTTTTGAAATATTTTATTGAGAATAAAATTCACAAAAAGATTTACTCAACAGGCACAGCCTATACACAAGCTCTCCTTGATGGCGACTAATCGTTAATTGTTTCATGTAACTTCAATCGATGGCGACTAATCGTTAATTGTTTTATGTAACTTCAATCGATGGCGACTAATCGTTAATTGTTTTATGTAACTTCAATCGATGGCGACTAATCGTTTATTGTTTTATCTACCAAAGGGTGTTAACAGTTAACAACTGAAGCTGTGAGTTGTGATTCTAATACAGGTGAGGTGGGTAGGACCTAATCCCCACTATAGACTCTGTACCAGGCACAATTGCTTGATGTAGGATAACAGAATATTGATTTACTGACAGTAACTTTATAACAATTACAGTGAGCTGTCTTTATTCACTTCTTTTTTTGAGCTGTCAACGGTCATTCGCGAAATTTACACATCGCGAACATGCGCTAAGGTATACATTCGCGAAAAAAAACACGTCGCAATATTAATACGGTTTACAGTATACAGAGCTGACAAGAACACACTATATGTATTTGCCCATAAGCGTACGAGACCGGGAGTGGTACGGGGGTGGTAAAAAAGTATAGAGATATTCGGGCAAAATGTGCTAACCAGACACTTTTTACTATGTATTTCCATCATTCTACCCTCAAAATTAGTTGTAATCCATGTAAAAATGCGTAGTGATTCGTTTGCAACCCTATATAGCTGTTTGGTAGTAATGGTAATGTGAATAAATGTTGTTATCACGATTCGGGCATTTTCGTTTAATTCGGGCAAAAGCCAGTCTGTCCCCCTACAAAAGTGGGAGCCCGTATACCTATATATTTACCCACTGTTTCGTGCTTGTTGGTTAAAATACATTCTATTTTAAGACTGTCTCGATAGCCGAGAGAATATTGTAACAAGCCTGCAATGTGCGGGCGATTGGGTGCCTCTGGTTCAAGTCCTAAATACGGCATGAGACAATATGTGAGGCCAGAACGGATTTAATGATCTCCTGCGCCAGAGCGTCAAACCTGACAAACATACAATATATATAATATATACATATATACATACATACATACCATACATACCATACATACCATACATACATGCATACATACATACATACATACATACATACATACATACATACATACATACATACATACATACATACATACATACATACATACATACATATATACATACATACATACATACATACATACATACATACATACATATGGAAGCTTCGATAGTTCAGAGCGTATCGTGGTTAGTCTTGCAATTTGCGGGCGATTCGGTGCCACAGGTTCGAGTCCCAGCAACGGCATGGGACAATTTGTGAGGCCAGAAAGGATTTAATTATCCCCTGCGCCAGTGCGTTAATATCTATGTATGTAACAGTCAACCTCGACATACACACAATATATAGATATTCATACATCAATACATACATACTGTCCACATCTGCATGTAAGTCAAACGTTGCCAAGCCGTGGGGCCTTAGAACCGCGTGGTTGTTGGACCGGTACGAATATGGTCGACTAACGATCGTTTAATTTTTTGTGGAACGTAGTTGGTCTTCTGATTGGTAGCGTTCCGGCCCAACAATTGCGGGCGCTTGGGTGCCACAGGTTCGGGTCTCAGTAACGGCATGAGGAAATTTGTGAAGGCAATAAACGATTTTAATATCCCCCGTGCCAGTGCGTCATTGAATATATGTATGTTTAAGTCAAAACACGACATACATACAATAGAGATATTCAAAATATAAAAATACATATATATGTGCATACGTACATATGTACATGAATGCACACACATAAATACATGTGTATATACCATTGAAAAAGTTAGTTTGTTTTGTTTAACGACACCACTAGAGCACATTGATTTATTAATCATCAGTTATTGTATGTCAAAAGTTTGGTAATTTTGACATATAAATCATAGAGAAAAGATATATTTGCACAATCTTTTCAATTCCATCCAGAACATTCATTAAATTTTTACGTGATACTGACTTTTATTCTAAGTTTTAATATTATCTTTCTGTGATATTTTTATTTTTGCACAGTTCTTTACACTGTGTTTTTATTTGACTCTTGAATTTTTATATTGATGTTTTACTTCAAAATTGAATTTACCATAGTCTGACACACAATAGCCGGTGCATTTTTCGTGCTGAGGTGTCGTTAAACATCTATCGTATTCTATCATGCTATCTATCTATCTATCTATCTATCTATCTATCTATCTATCTATCTATCTATCTATCTATCTATCTATCTATCTACCTACCTACCTACCTATATATCTATCTATAATAACAGAGAGGAAACCTGTTACATGTTTCCGTTAGTAGCAAGGAATCATTTATATGCACCATCATACAGACATGATAGCACATACCACAACGTTTGATATACCAGTCGTGGTGCACGGACAGGAACTACTAAATTTGTTAACAGTGTTGTACAAAATTACTCTTTGCAGATTTAGTATTTTGATTCATAATCTTTCTATACTCTTGTTTATCCATAGCAAGAATCAGATACCAAAATACTTATTAACACTTATCTCCAGGTGGCTCACAAAAAGATAACTTATACTTTCGTTATGATCATTACATTTTGCAGGTGACCTAGCTATGAAACATTTACTAATTCACTAAAATAATAGTTTTAATGGATTGTGCAAATATAGGATACACGATAATATAATTTTTTTACAGTTTAGTAATGCTTTTGTTCTTATGTTTTTCAGTAATAATGTAGCACTAAACCAAATAACATCCGGCTGGATCAGAAGTATTCGAAGGTATCCGAACTTTACTACCATTTCTACCATTAATGATAAATGTAGCAGTGTTTATTGTCCGAAACAAAGGTTTTATCTGGGGAATAATATGTGTTATTTTATTTCATCATGTAGTGTCAAATGACCTTGTGCTTCAAACATGCATGGGTATCTGTAAAAATAAGTATTACAACTTTGTGCGAAACTAGGTGTTGTAAAAACATTCGCTTGTGTGGAAAATAAGGTTCCATGTGTTTTAATTACAAGGCTTTCAACCTACGTCATAGCGGATAGCCTAAAGCACAGACTAGGCGTTGGCTACACCTTATCATTACGTATAGATATATATATAAATATATATATATATATATATATATATATATATATATATATATATATATATATATATATATATATGTATGTATGTATGTATGTATGTATGTATGTATGTATGTATGTATGTATGTATAATAGCTTGCATTTTCAGTGCAATCAAAGTATGTGATCTTTTTCAGATCACATCCTTTAAGAATTTGATAACTTGCAAATCAGATGTAAATTAATCGAGGTCACGGCACTAGGTTTATAGACATTTAAGCAAACGTACTTGGGTGACACTCTATAATTGACGTATGCATTCATAGTCATCAAATAAAAACATTTCAATAGCAATTTTACACTGAAAGCTGTCCAGCGTTCAGAAAACAAAACACAAACTTTATGCACTGGTTTATTTTGATGTAAGGACATCCAAAATTACGTCATTCGAATTTTACGTCATTTCCACTCAAAAAGACACCGCGTCATACATTCGTACGTCATTTGAATATCTAATAATGGCGGACTTGAATTAAAGTTGCGTATATTCATGCTAAAATCGTTTCAAGGAATATTCTAGGGCTCACTCGCACAAGCATAAATCTTTGTCTTTGATGCACTTATTATTGTGTTACATAACCACGAAATAAGTAAATATTCAGCGCAAATGTATAAACTTTTATTCCGCGTATTAGACAAACCTCTGTGACTTAGGATGAAGGGCTTGACTTAACAATTGTCGTCTATGGAACCATATCTTTTGTCTTAATGTGGATAAACCCAAAATCCAAATGAAGTGAATCCATAATATTCCCGTGGATTAGTGAATCTTTCTTAGTAATGATTACATTAAAATGGTTCTACGAAGCAAATGCCACCAGAGAGAGAGAGAGAGAGAGAGAGAGAGAGAGAGAGAGAGAGAGAGAGAGAGAGAGAGAGAGAGAGAGAGAGAGAGAGAGAGAGAGAGAGAGAGAGAGAGAGAGAGAGAGTTATTTCTTTAATATTGATTTGGAGACAGACACATTCCTAAACCAATGCTTTTTGCCAAACTCATGAAACCTTATCTAGACATATGTTAATAAGCCAATATTGCCGGGTTCTTAGAATGTCAGTTGCTAGTGTGATCAAATAAATGTTAATCGATTTAGTAACAGCTTTCGGTGTTTTATTTGATATACATGTATGCAGATGTATATACCGTTGGAAAGCTGGACGGACCCCGTGATTTACACATCACCACTGTCTGCGAGAAGACGTGGCGAGAGTGGTGTATTTAACAAATGACCTACTGTTTTCATATGCAAATTTAATGTCCTTTCAAGAATTATAGTCTACCACCACGGGCAACTATAAAATAGTAAATCCCGGTAAGATAATTCAATAATTCCAAATCCATTGATTTGCTTGTCTGAAAACGGGACAAGGCTTTTGGGAAATCGAATTTATTCAGATGACAAACGGGTTTCAAGTTCGAACTGCGCCAATTCTTCGAAATCATGCTGTAGGAAGATAAAATGGATTCTGGTGTGAAATAAGATTACAACGTTTCGTAATATTAATTTGGAAAGTGGGAAAATGTTGTTACTCGCAATGGAATAAAGTTTGGAACTGACACACAGCGTAGAAATGGTGTTATTAATATGAGAAGAGGCCGTTCAATAAGCTTATAACACTCTAAAGGTCTGGGGGTATCATAGGTTATGCAACAGGAAGGCGAGTTACATAACATTTTCAAATCAATAGCTCATTTTTATTCATCAAGTAATGAACAAATCCAAAGTATATCGGATTCTGACAGTCATAAAAACTCTTGACTGATCACGTTTTGAATATACGAGTTGTCTGTGAATGTAGCAACATACTATATAACATTAGGGTCAACATGAATCATTGCCATGTACTTTGTCTATAAAATCTTCAACAGCAACCATGAGGTCATCATTGAAACCAAATCCCTTTCTCCCATAACTGGTCTGTCAATTTAGTAAATAAATACATGAGTAAGAGTGAATACAGATATCGGGAAAGAAACTTAAAGCAGCATTCACTTGCTACACAAACAGAAACATCGACATTTCTTCAGTGTCGTTTAAGGAATTTTATTTTGTGGTGAACTAACTGCGAGTCTCCGTAAAGCATGTCTGCACAATAGTAGTAAAGCAACATAAGCCAATGTTATTTCTTTATTCAGTTTCAAAATATTTCTAAATGAAACCGGCGAATATCAATTTTAAATGTTCAGTGACCAGTAAAAAACAAATTAAGCACCTTGTAAATGAACACATGTATGTGTTGCAATGATAATGATAATAATAATAATAATAATAATAATACAAACTGAAGCTTTATCAAATCAGGTATTTTGACCTATTTTCTTGTCTAAATATTTGTATCCTTGCTCACCAGTCTGTAAATAGTTGTAGCTATAAAATACACCCCAAATCTTGTTTTTCACAGATCACTAGACTTAGGTAATTATTAATCTGTCCAGGATTCTTTTGGAGACCCTTTGGTCTCTGGAACAATCGCATCTTATCAGCGATATTGGAACTAATGAAGCGGACGCAGCGCGACAGCAAACCGGTTTCTGTTTGACTGACCTTAGAACACATTCGCGCAAGACTCGACTGCACATCTTATTGAGTTATCGACCCTTGGGAATCAAGGCAGAGTAAATTATGGTGTGATTTCTTTGAATGGCAAACTCTACTTGGCTGGAAAGTGCACTTCATTACAACTCTACCCAGGCGCAAACGTAAACTGCGATACATCAGTGGCGCCTCTTGTGTCGTTATATTGTGTACCACCTGCACGTATAAAAACAACTTTTAGCGTTCAAAAAATATTGTCGCCAAAGGCATGCTTAGTAAAACATTTGACTTCATTAAACATCTGCCGTAGAGGTTTTTCCCTTATGGTTCTTTTAAACAAAAATCGGTGTTGTAGCCAAGTTACCAAGATAGAGGATACAACAACAACAACAACAACATTAACAACAACATAATAATAATCAGTGACGAAACAGTTTATTACTAAATTAGCTACAAAAATGTACACAGTTATTTGAAAATTAATATTCGATCATTATTAAGCGCAAATCCCATTTGTCCTTAATTTGTGGAAATAAGAGCAAAGGTGTCATGGAAAATAAAAATGAATTCCTAAAACTAAAACACCCAAAAAAAAAAAAAAAAAAAAGATAAGACACTCACCCCCCCCCCCCCCAAAAAAAAACCCCACAACTAAATAAATCGAAAAAATAAATAAAAAATAATAAAAAATGATCAAAACAAAACAAAACAAAGACAAAACAACAACAATAACAACAATAACAACAACACCACCACCACCATCAAAACACCACCACCAACAACAATATACAATAACTATAACATTTAACAATTGAACATGTGCTAACAAACAAAAACAACACACAAACAAACAACGAAAAGCAACAAACAACATTTATAAATTTGTAACAAGAAAACAAACCCCGAAAACCAAACAACAACAACAAACAAACACAACATAAACATTTGTCGTTGGTTTCGTTTTCTGTTCCACTTCCATATAGGTAATGAAGAATACTTTTTCATTAGCGCTATGTGTATTCCAACTGCTGATATAAGATAGGTCACGTAGTGGGAACCCAATTATTCTGCCAGTTAAGACGGAAGTCTGTGTGGTCTTTATACATAATGTTATATCGTATTGGTGACGCCGCGTGCTAGGGCAAGATTCAATCCAATAACAACTTGCACAGATTATTCATTAGTTTCAGACGATGTCGTCAAATATTGTTCAAATCAAACTGCCAAATAAATGACTTCTCGGTATGTTACTTGAATTAATGAATGCAGTAATAAATACAATTAAAACAAGAACGTGTTTTTTTTATCTTATGTAAACCCAATATGAATATTGTTCTGTTGAATTAACTATTAGTATTGACAGATGTTATTAGTAAACGCCATAGTTCGCTCTCTCTCTCTCTCTCTCTCTCTCTCTCTCTCTCTCTCTCTCTCTCTCTCTCTCTCTCTCTCTCTCTCTCTCTTTCTCCAGGCGCGGATTTAGTGGGGGGCCCAAGGGGCCCGGCCCCCCCCCCATTTTTGGGGTCAAGTTTTTTTGTGTTTTTTTAACTATAGCATACACTAGAGTGGAATTACACAAAAATGCACTTATTTCCCAAGAGTCTTTAAATTATATTTTGTTCATGAAAATCGACTTAAAGGGACATTCCTGAGTTTGCTGCAATTTTTAAGATGGTATCGACCAACAGAGACTTTTTAATGATTGTAATTACATAACAAATATATGTTTGTGCATAAAATGTTACTGACTGTATATTAAACATGTTTCTGACTGCTTTAATATTTGTACTAACAATATACTCAACACATTTTATTTACGTTTATATAGCGTCAGAAATATGGTTAAGGACCACGAAACAATGAGAAAGGAAACTCGCTGCCGCGACTCCAGGGGCTACTCTTTCAGATTAGCAGCAAGATATTACATACCATGGCTGTTGATAGACATTGGCCCAGTTGTTCAAAGCAATGTATATTACTGAAACAACTGTTTCGATATTTCTTCCCATTTACCGGCAGCCGCAGTCAACGGAAAACCAGCCTAATATGGGAAGGAGAGATGACCACTTTAACTTTAAAAAAAGAAGAGACCAGAGTTTATGAAATTTTGAAGATAACAAAAACAGTATGACAATACCAAAAACATACGTTAATATAGCTATTTTGTTACTCAGATGCGAGGAAATCGCGTTTCAGGCCACTTAAATTTCAAAATTTCGCGGGTGAGCATGCTTCCGGATCCCCCTAGGAATCTCGGGCGCTTCGCGCCCCCGAGCCCCCCCCCCCCCTATTTAAAAATCCTGGATCCGCGCCTGCTCTCTCTCTCTCTCATGTGGATATTTCACATCAAAATACCACGTTGTAATACTAGTATGTCTGTTTATTTATTAATACATTATTGTATTATTATGACTATCATTGATTTCAAAATTAATTTCGTCTCGTAACATTATTTCTTTTACTATTTTAATAAAAAGCTCCTGGAAGAACACATGCTTATATATTTGTGAACAGAACACGTTTATAGATTTATGAACATAACATTGTTTATAGATTTGCGAACATAACACATACTTATAGATTTGATAATAGAAAACGTTTATAGCCTTGTGAACAGTACACGTGTTTATATATTTGTGAACAGAATACATGTTTGTAGATTTAAGAACAGAACACGTTTATAGATTTGAGAACAGAACACGTTTATAGATTTAAGAACAGAGCACATGGTGATAAATTTGTGAACAGAACACACCATTATAGACTTGAACAGAACACATGTTTATAGAATTATGAACAGAGCACGTTTATAGATTTGAGAACAGAACACGTTTATAGATTTGAGAACAGAGCACATGGTGATAGATTTGTGAACAGAACACACGTTTATAGACTTGAACAGAACACATGTTTATAGAATTATGAACAGAGCACGTTTATAGATTTGAGAACAGAACACGTTTATAGATTTAATAACAAAACACGTTTATAGATTTGAGAACAGAACACGTTTATAGATTTGAGAACAGAGCACATGGTGATAGATTTGTGAACAGAACACACGTTTATAGACTTGAACAGAACACATGTTTATAGAATTATGAACAGAGCACGTTTATAGATTTGAGAACAGAACACGCTTATAGATTTGAGAACAGAACACGTTTATAGATTTGAGAACAGAACACGTTTATAGATTTAAGAACAGAACGCGTTTATAGATTTGAGAACAGAGCACGTGGTAATAGATTTGTGAACAGAATACACGTTTATAGATTTGAACAGAACACATGTTTATAGAATTATGAACAGAGCACGTTTATAGATTTGAGAACAGAGCACGTTTATAGATTTGAGAACAGAACACGTTTATAGATTTGAGAACAGAGCACGTTTATAGATTTGAGAACAGAGCACGTTTATAGATTTGAGAACAGAACACGTTTATAGATTTGAGAACAGAGCACGTTTATAGATTTGAACAGAACACATGTTTATAGAATTATGAACAGAGCACGTTTATAGATTTGAGAACAGAACACGTTTATAGATTTGAGAACAGAGCACGTTTATAGATTTGAACAGAACACATGTTTATAGAATTATGAACAGAGCACGTTTATAGATTTGAGAACAGAACACATGTTTAAAGACGTGCCTGACATTGGAATTACTTTTCTTCTATGCTGTTACCACTGTAATATCTGCCATCCCGAGTTATATCATAAGCTATTTACGTTATGTCACATCTTTATTAGTTTACTACTTCAAAAGTTCTTTGTGGTTAAAAGTTCATTTGTGCATTCATTTGTGCACAAGGGTGGTTTATGGTAATGGACTATTTTTTCATCGTTCAATTATCCAGTATTACATCAGAACCTTATTAGAATATTTGTAATCAGTGAACGAATGAATGAATATTTAACAACACACCTGGACAAAAATACATTCCAGCTACACTACTGGGTGTCAAACAAAGGTAAGTATGTGAATATGATTATAGGCCAAACTAACTAAATAAATAAATAAATAAATAATGAAGTGGGGGCATGTATGTTACTACGAACTGGAGTTCGGCACAAGCTATTTCTACGAAATAATGTCAATTTAAAAAAATTAAGACACGGTGTTTGTTGATTATGGAACACTTCATAATTGTTAGTACATTTGTTTTCATAAGAAAAACGTTCTATTTCAAAGCACTTTCACAATATTTTTTAGCTGCATTCAAGTTGGTATTTTTTCTCTACTTTTATACTAAAAAGTGGAATGTGTACTAATTAGTTTATGTATTTTTTTCTAAAAATATACGTAAAAATACACTAACACATAATAACTCCACGTGCTTGCAGTATATTAAATTAATGTTGCAAATAACTTACTAACTTAAATTTTATTTTATAAATTATATAACTTACAGACCGTACCTACTATGAAGTATCTTGGGTTTTAACAAAACCAAACCAGATCACAATGTCGGGATCCACAACACGAGGTTTGGTGGCAGTGGCGGGCCTTCCCCTTTGCCCCTGATGTAGAGCGTGTGCACCTGAAATATTGTAAATATGTCTTATCAGTTAAAAAGACAACACCCAATATCTCTGTATATAGTCAGCTGGGCCGTATCCCAATGTTTATTAGCAGATATGAAATAATTATTAAATATTGGTTAAAGATAGTTTTGAATAGAAACTCCATTTTATATGATATTTACAATATTTTAAGAGTAGACGCAAATAATAATATTTCATATAACGGATTGAACTGGGCGTATGGTGTTAAATGTCTGTTGGATAGTCTTGGTCTGCCAGATGTCTGGTGGAGTCAAGATCAAGTGTTGCCTTACTTACCTTATATTAAACAACGGATAATGGATCAATACTTACAAGAATGGAACGATCAACGTCATTTTATTTCTAAATTAAAACATTATAATAAGTTCAAACAAAGTTTTGAGTGTGAAAAATATTTATCTTATATTTCATCACCACACTTAAAACGCTCACTAACCAGACTACGATTATCCTCTCATAGTCTATTATGCGAAACAGGTCGATATCATAATATACCTTATGATCAGAGATTTTGTACATTATGTAATATGAAAGTTATAGAAGATGAATTAGTTTGCCCAATGTATAGGGATTTAAGACAACAGTATTTAAATAAGATTTACAATTGATGGCCAAATATCCAAAAGTTTTATAGGCTAATGTCTTGTGATACCCCTAAAATGGTTGTTAATTTAGCCAAATATATACATCTTGCTATGCAGAGACGCCAGTTATTGTTGTAATTGGTTTCTTATCTGTTCCTCACAGCTTTATACTTTCATGTATTTTCTTCAACTAGCCTTCTTACTTACTGAGTCACTGACTCTACGTTTAATTTGTATTTTTCATTGTATGTTTGCTATAAGTGTTATGTAATACTTTATGCAATAAACATGTTCTTCCTGTCCGGGTATCCCCATTAAAAAAGCTATTCCTTTTAGTCTTAATGGTCACACTGAGTTTCTAAATCCATGGTACGGCCCTGAATGTCCATTCTATGAATCAATGCGTGCACATATCAAGTTGATAGTGAATAATAAAACATTTTATTTTATAATTAGAATGTGGATAAAATAACAAATCATCTATTTATTATATGTGCCGTTGTAGCAATATGCAAACCATTTATACAATATCATAAGGGTACAATAGTTCACAGAATGTATGCAAGTATATTTTGTATAGTCTTATATTGCTTGTTCATGTTTTTAATACATATTTATATTGTTTAATTTGCTACATTATTTATGACTGATATTGAGTGAATGTTGGTAACACCTGTATTTCAACGAACTTGACTTTGCTGAAGCATAAACATTAACTAATTGCAGTTTTGACGGTTTTTTTCCCCATGTAAGAAACAATTTTCATTATATTTAACATAAGCTACTAGAATAGTATATATGACTGTATGCATGTGACTCTCTCTCTCTCTCTCTCTCTCTCTCTCTCTCTCTCTCTCTCTCTCTCTCTCTCTCTCTCTCTCCCGCCCTCCATCTCTGTCTCTGTCTCTCTGTGTGTGTGTGTGTGTGTGTCTCTCTCTCTCTCTCTCTCTCTCTCTCTCTCTCTCTCTCTCTCTCTCTCTCTCTCTCTCTCTCTCTTTCTCTGGTGGCATTTGCTTCGTAGAACCATTTTAATGTAATCATTACTAAGAAAGATTCACTAATCCACGGGAATATTATGGATTGCCATTATGAACTGTTTGCCTTCCAGCCATATCTAGTAGAAAAACACATTTAACCCATCTAAGCTGTTTGTGTTTCGTGCTGCGGAAAGCGGCGATTGAAAGTAGCATTACCACGTATTATATGCAACACAGAGTCTTCAGGCTTTGAACAACATGTCATTTGTACGACCCACATTTGCTTGCCTATGTTTATTTAAAGCCAATATTCAATTTCGCTAATGTTTCGTTTTTGTGTGAGTAATATGACAGGGTGGTCTCAGTCTAGTATGGGAGCCACATCGAGCTATCATGCTTAGAAAGCCCATAATATCATTAGTATTATCATTGGTTAACATGAAAACCAAAGATATTTCTTTTCAAAACGGATTGCCTTACACCATGTTTTATAGTAGTAGGGTAAACAAAGAAAAAATGCAATTGTGGATCGAGAACTAAGTTTTATGCCATAAGTATGAAGAAATAGTAATTTGTTTCCATTACTTTAGTAATTATGTATACTGTTAAACATAAGTAGGGGATATCCCATTTCAAATATCAACAATTATGAAAACGCACATATTGTTTTGATCGCGATGCACGTGACGTGACGTTGCACGTATGAAGGGTGTCATTTGAAACTGAACACTTACTCTGTGTGTACGTTGTGTGCACACTGTGGCAACATTCTTTCTTCTTTGTTAGTGTAACACTAAATCATAACCTTGCTGTTACATTCTTTACACTACTGTGTAACTTTTCAACAATGTCAGGAACCTGTCAGGGTTGTAGGTATACCCCAATTTGGCACCACCCAGCGATTTGTGGCCCGTAGACTTAATGTGTCAGTCATTAGCCGATTGTGGACCCGATATCGACAAACCAGAAATGTGGATGATCATCCCCGTTCAGGAGGGCCACGGGCCACAACTCCGGTTCAGGACCGCTTCATTAGGACTTACAAGTTGAGGAATCGAGGCTAATCAGCCAAATCGTAGGAGAACTCCGTTTTACAAGTAGCGTTATAATATCTGGTCAGACTATTCGTAACAGACTGCATAGAAGTAACATTCACGCATGTCGACCCTTCGTTACACCACATTTGACTGCAAGACACATTGCTGCCAGACGTCAGTGGTTTACATATCGTAGACATTGGGCGTTGAGCTCGAGCAATGTTTTTAGACGAGTTCAAATTCACACTAGACTTCCATGATCGATGACAGCGTGTCTGGCGACGTCCCAATGAACGCTACGCCAACGTCAACGTTCGTCCTCATGACCGATTTGGAGGAGGGTCCGTTATGGTGTGGGGTGGCATCACCATGACTGCCAGAACCCAGCTGCATTTTGTTCATGTGAGGGTCACTGGAAAGTACTACCGTGACAACATTCTTTCAACGATCGTTGTGCCCTTCTCACATCAGGCTGGATGCCATTCTGTTCTTCAGGACGACAACGCCCGTACTCACCGGAGTCTACTGGTCACTGCGTATCTGCAGCAACAGAACATCACCACACTACTGTGGCCAGTCCTAAGCTCAGACCTTTCACCCATTGAGCACACGTGTGGCATCATTGGACGACGTCTCCGAGAACGTCAACGTCAGCCAACCAACTTGGATGAATTAGGCGCCGCTCTCCAAGAGGAATGGGACAGAATCCCAAAATGTTACTGGACGTTTAATCAGAAGCATGCCACGTCGGATTCGTGCGTGCTTGGCGAACCGCGGGGGTTTTACCCGTTACTAGTGCAGATATTGAAAACGTCAAATTGACAAGCACCACTCCTGTTGCCTATCTGTGTCTCTTCCAGACGTACATCACTATCCTGGCTATAATCTTTAATGCCAATCCCTTGTCACATGAGTGCTTGTGTTTTACATTAATTAATATTGCAATAAAAATTAATACATCTGTTATCAGGGCTGTAACTAGGATTGTGTGTGTGTGTGTGTGTGTGTGTGTGTGTGTGTGTGTTGGGGGGGGGGGGGGGCAACTGAGTAGTTACTAGTTTAAAACTCCTTAAACAGTTAAGAAGATAATTTTCTTTAAGTTTCTTTAATTTTTTCCGCTAGCTACGGCTCTGGTTATAACAGAGTTATATTTCAATATTCCCTACTTATTTTGAACATTATATAAAATGAAGCAGAAATATGCTTGATGACATAAATATCAAAATAGGTCATTTAAACGCACATGAAATAGTTTGTATAATTTTTCTTCTTCTAGATACTCTAGGATCTTAACTACAGCATATGTGCACTTGTAAATGCCCTCAATTTGACTTTGGATATTGATTCACTATGTTATACTGTTCAAAAACGTTTGATCAAGCACTCTGAATCATGTGAATAAGTCCGCCATTTTGAATTCAATATGTCGGCCATTCTTACAAACACCCCCCCCCCCCCCCCCCCCCCCCCCCCCCCCCCCCCAAAAAAAAAAGAAAAAGAAGGTGAAATGAATATAATGAATAATACATTCATGTACTCTTCTAATAATTTTTCACGTTCCACTCTAAAATGTGTATCCATCACTCAGTGTAATTAGGTTTGTTAGTCAGCACCACCGACTTAGAGTACGACATCTACATAATACATTTCCAGGACGTTCTTTTTTGGATTTCTCGCTCCATCCAGTGCACCACGACTGGTATATCAAAGGCCGTAGTATGTGTTATCCTGTCTGTGGGATGGTGCATTTAAAAGATCCCTTGCTGCTAATAGAAAAGAGTAGCCCATGAAGTGGCGACAGCAGGTTTCCTGTCTCATTATATGTGTGGTCCTTAACCATATGTCCGACGCCATATAACCGTAAATAAAATGTGTTGAGAACGTCATAAAATAAAACATTTCCTTCCTTCTTTTTTGGGAAAATCTTTACACTTATTCTCTATGGTGTGACAAAAGAATACTAGTATTCTACATAGTGGACATCTTTAGCTTGAGACTGCAAGCTATGATGTAATATTTAGTGACTTTCCAATACAACATTTTACCGTGTCCCCGATCAGACCATAACATATGTCCAGTCGATGGTCTGTCCATATAAAACTTGTATTTGTTTTGTTTAACGACATAACTAGAGCGCCTTGATTTGTTAATCATCAGCTACTGAATGTCAAATATTTTATAATTCTGCTGTCCATGCTGAATCAAAGAATTACTTGAGAGTCATAGGTCATAGGTTTTAATGTGCCCATTGAGAACACGCTGTTGTAGCACACGCCTGTCATGGGTGCAGGTATCGACTTACGCCGACTCCTCTGTCCAGAACAGGAATGAGAGTGTAGGGTTAGGATTAGGCTATGAGAGTGCAAATATTGCGCTTTTAACGTAAATAAATACTATGAAATACGTTGGTTGAAATATGGCCTGTCAATGTGAAATGTTTTCTTTAATCTATAGGCAGCACTATGCCAGAAACACCAGACTGAGTCAAAGTCAGCAATGTACATAACTTTAATAACACAGTTAATATCTTGTCTAGTCCTGTCATTGGTGACAGTTAATTGTTGTCAAAAACTGTTTTTTGTCTCAGCAATAAAACAATTCCAATACCACCTGTCAGGTATCCTGGTGCTTGACATTCGTATGGGGAACCTGTACAATTAAGTAATACAATTTTGTGCGAAGCTATGGGTGTTGTAACGACCTCCTGTTGTATACATGTTTTTAGCCATTTCTTCTATTAATACATTGGGGGGAAATTCATATTCATGGGTCATAATTTGGGTCATATATTACATATAGTATTTTAGCCACGTACGTTAACATAGCCTATGCCATTATACTTAATAGAGTGCAACCTTTGTTAATGTTATAGATATCTACATCGGGATGGAAAGTGAAGAATGATGAAATATAACGAGTTATGTGATGGTTTTATTATTCATTATATTTATTTCACCTATATTTTTCTGTCAAACTGGCCGCCACCTTGAATTCAAAATGGCGGACTTACGAACATGATCCAGAATTCAATGAAAAGATAAAAAAAGATCAAAGATAAAAACTTTATTGCATATAAACATTCCACATACGGAACTGGATGCAAAACATATGCATAAACAAGAAACAAACAAAATGACTAAATAAGGACTAATTATTGGCAATACATGTATAATCGTGAACAAATTTGCATATCGCACCAGCACAGGCTGGATTTTGGTTTTGCATAATATATATAAATTTTTCTTGCATACTCATACTTGTAAATAGGTAATTATGGAAAGTTAGATATGTATATAATTTGACACGTTGACTATTATATTTCTTACATATTGTGATATGATGGTATTCATCTTCAATTACATTGCAGTGGTCACATAAACGTTCTTCCACTGGAGTGAAGGGTTTTATATGGCGCCCAGTCTCTATTTTTAATTTGTGGTCACTGAGACGTAATTTAGTAAAAGCTTTACGGTGTTCTGGATGTATACAGTGTAATAAATATGGCTCTAGTTGAATATTGTGTTTATATAATTTGTACGTTCGCATCTTATTACTGGATCCATCTCTTTTGGCTGGAGCTATAAGGTTTTCTTTTAAAATATTGTGATACTTAGTTTTAATTATATTTATAAGATGAATGGAATAATTGACAGTGCTTCGTTTTTGATTCAACTCATCAATGTAATAATATAATTTGTGAAGCCAACCAATATTTTTCGTTTCAAGTGTCACGGGGATCCTATAGTACCCGTAACTGAATAAAACACGATTATCCAAATATCTCTCCTAACTGTATATCTATTAGATCTCTCTGTATCGGGCAGTTTAAAACCCGAGTGGCTCGTCTCTAGGTATAATCAGAGATAGATCTTATATAAATATGTGTTATTATAGCACGTTTAGTTCACTAGAAAACACAACAAAAACACAATACACTTTGGAATCTGTATTAATACTACGCTGACAAATGTACTGCCGCAGTAGTTAATTAACAACAACAATATAATAACAACCCAGAACTAATCACTTAATTAGTTAATCACTAGGTGTCTAGTTTACACAATATTCTAATCACTTCACCGTGATACAACACGCACACGTGTGATAATTGAGAAACGCTTCCAGGGGAACTTAATTAATAAAGGAATTACAACTCTATTCCACACTGGTTAATTTTTAATTAACCCTTAACTACTCATTCAGTAACCTTGTAATACAGAATTAATACTGGTACCTATCACAATAAAGACAATAACATACAGTTTACCTAGGTCCTCTAGGATGACCGGCTAAGCTTTATATTTTTAGAACAGTGAAGCCTACAATTTACTTCGTCAGATTACCGGAAACACTGTCTAAATAATATTGGTATAATACAGTATTAAAATATTTAAAGTCACATCAATCACATCAAGGTTATACAACAAAGCAGAAAAATATATTTACCACATCCGGACTGAACTTATATATTTCGTTCAGTGGACGACGTCCGTTCCCCCTGGATACTTCCAATGTTTCTCCCCGATAATCTAAAATCCTAGCTATTTATTACAAAACCGAATATCGCCTGGGGGCAATCGCGGTACTCCCCCTATCATGTGAATTTTCCACAGAGACCAAGACGACATTTTTCCTTAGATGGTCAGACTAGATGTCGCCATTCCGCTAGGAATACAAGGTCGTAAAACAGAACTCGCGGAGGTATTACGTAACTACTGGCCACATGGCCTCCACACCTGGTCTGGGTGTGTATTGGAAACAGCTCGACCACCGTCGCGCGGGGGTATTACGTAACCCAGCCGCACACGGCCCTCTAAAACAATTAACATCGCCACAGGCGAAAAAAATAAGAGCATGTCCCGTCACACACCCCCACCTCAAAAAGGATATTTACTCTACTCTAGGAATAGGGAAATATACTACATTTAAACAAAACAAATGTGCGTTAACCGACGCATCCGGGCATTTATAACGCATAGTAATAAGGTGACTACCAGTAATCACACTGAGTCTCTGAGTCCCTGGTATACAATAAAAAACCACAAAAAAAACCCAGAATTCAAGAACGTCAACACATTATCACAACGTTCAACTTCGGGACAGGGCATCAGCGATTACATTGGATGTGCCCTTAATATGTTCAATGGTAATTGGGAATTCCTGCAGAAGAAGACTCCATCTCAAAACTCTCTGGTTGGTGGCTTTCATTCGGTGAATGAACGTAAGCGGATTATGGTCAGTAAAGACCACCACTTCATGCAATGCCGATTTCACGTAGATCTGAAAATGCTTCAGAGCTTGTACCGTGGCCAAAGCTTCCTTCTCTATTGTGGAATAGTTCACCTGGTGTTTGTCAAACTTTTTGGAGAAGAAACTTACAGGATGGTCCAGTCCATATTCGACTTCTTGGAACAGCACAGCTCCAGCTCCCATGTCATTGGCATCCACAGCCAGCTTGAAAGGCATTCGGTAGTCTGGTGCTGCCATCAACATGTAATCTATCTCCTTTTTCAGTGCCGCACGTTTTACAGGGTTTATCCGATAGGCATGCTGTCGAATCGGTGCAGCGTTGGGTTCCAAGCGCACATCCTGGATTAAGGTATTGGTAACCGTTGGAAAGTCCTAACAAATGGAAACATTGTCTTGTATCAACGTAGTCAACTTTGCTCGCTGGGGCTCAAGTCTGCTAGAATCTGGCTGTTGGTTAATTTGATCTCTGCAGTCTTGACGTCATCATAGGAAATTGAGTGACTCTCAATTTGGACAGGTAACTCTGGAACTATCGGCAGTCTGTCAAAATAACCTTTTAGCAAATTGATGTGACAATACCTACTTTTCCTAACCCTATCAGGAGTGTTTATCACATACCCTGTCTCATTAACTCGTTTGTGCACAACACAGGGACCGAAATACCTGTTCTGTAATGAACCCCGTTTAATGGGAAGGTGCAGCAGCACCTTATCCCCTGGTTTAAATTCCCGACTCCTAGCCTTCCTATCAAACACTGATTTTGATCAAACACAACCTCCTATTTCTAACTCTCTTATTCATTAATACTCTCTCGGTTAACAATGTAGTGCGAGCTGCCAACAAATTTGGATCAGCCCCCTGCTCTAGGATTAACTCTTGTCTATTACAAGGTAAGTCCCCTCTATCAAACACAACTGGTTCATTTCCCCTCTGCGGGAGGTCAACAGGTTCCACCACCTTTAGTTCCTCAGTTGACTTATCTACCATTTTACTGATAACCTCATCCACTCCAATTTCATGGCTCACACACGTATCAGACAAATCACAATTTTCCTCTGGGTCTCGTGCTACCTTTCTGGCCATAGCCCTAGTCATTACACACGCAAGATAACTAATCTCATCAACCTCACACTCTTTTATGGGTAAAGGGCTGTCTTCAATTATCAATTTGTCACCTTGGGGCGGGCAACACTGACTAGTCAAATCGTTACCCAACAAAACTCCTATGTTTTCAACAGGCAAGTCCTTCACAACACCCATAACGACTGGTCCCGTCACAAACTTCGAACACAAGAAAACGTTATATAACCGGACAACCATTTTTTCTCCAGTAACCGAGGTTAAGGCCAAACTACGTCCTGTATCTGAATTTTCAATACCAGCTAAACACTTTGACGTTATAAGCGACAGGTTACACCCTGTATCTCGATAGATTGATATTGCCTTAGGACACAACTCTTGTTTCACATCACAAACCATACCAGTGGACACATACGGGTTTACTCTCTCTGCCATAGGACTAACCATTAACTCTCTCGCTAGCGGAGCTGACCTCACTAAACCGACCACTTGCGCATTATCGCGTTTCCTTTTAAAACAGTCCCCGACAAGATGGTTATCCTTTTTACAGTAACTGCAATGTGGACGAAAAGTTCGTGCATTGGCTGATAATGCAGGTTTATCCTTACTTTGCCCACCAGGTGCAATCCTTGCCTGACTAGCTGACCAACTAGATGACTCTCCCCGATAGTTACCTTCTCGGGAAAAACCTGGCTGAAATTTCTTCTTATCACCCTGTTGTATAGAGCTACCCTGTACTGCCTGAGCTTTGTGTATTAACACGTAATCATCCCTCCTCTATGTTTTTTGATATCACGATCCTCTAAATGAATACGTAAGCTAACCGGTAATCCATTTTTAATGTCCTGTAAGATCAACAACTCCCGTAACTCGGTATATGACTCTACCTGATGAAAAACCACCCATTTATCAAACATCCCTGCCTTCTTAGCCACAAACTCACTATAAGACTGACCCTGCGTTTTTCTCAACTCGCTATACCATAAACGATAATCCTCAGGTCGTAATTCATAAGCCCTCAATACCGCAGACTTAACTAGGTCGTACTGACTTGCTCGCTCATCACTCATTGAATTATAAGCTACGCTAGCCTTCCCCTTAAACTTAGACACGGCTAACAATGTCCACTTAGACTGCGGCCAATTTAGCTGCTTAGCGGCCCGTTCAAAAAGTTGGAAGAATATATCTATCTCCTGGTCGTCAAATACAGGCACTGATCTATAAGCCTCCGACATGTTAAACCCATTTCCTGCCTCACCCCTAACTTCTTCAGTATTCAACTTTAACTCATGTTCCACTTTTAATTTTGCTAACTGGAATTCTCTATCCCTATCTCTCTCTTTTCTCTCTCTCTCTCTCTCTCTCTCTCTCTCTCTCTCTCTCTCTCTCTCTCTCTCTCTCTTCTTTTTCTCTATCTCTATCTTCCTTTTTTCTTTCTCTCTCTCTATCTATCTTTCTATCTTCTTTTTCTCTATCCCTCTCTTCCCTTTATCTCTCTCTATATTCTTTTTCTCTATCCCTCTCTCTCTCTCTCTCTCTCTCTCTCTCTCTCTCTCTCTCTCTCTCTCTCTCTCTCTCTCTCTCTCTCTCTCTCTCTCTCTCTCTATCTTCTTCTTTTTTTTCTCTCTCTCTCTATCTAATGCACGTTCTTCTCTTTCGTACTCAAGCTTTTCAAAAGCTAATTGTTGTTCCATACTCAACTCATTTATTTCTATCTCTGGAACAATCTCACTTTCTTCCATAACAGGACTATCACCAAAAACTTCCTGGATAATAATTGTCCTTATATCTCCTAATGTTTTAGCTGATGTTAAATCAATTTCCCGCTCACTTGCGATTTCAACTAACTCGGCCTTACGCGCTCGCTTAATCTCCACTACACTGAGCGTATCCAGCAAATTCTTATCCATGTTTAGGTATGACACACTTATTATTTTTTTTTTTTTCTAGTGAACAACGTTGCTACTTCTAGTTAATTTGTAAAAATAATTTATAAAGCCCCGATTTACAAACAATACTTTTTAAATATGCATGTCCCGTTTCAGATCCGGGACGAGCGCCCCAATTTTTACTCCTGTCACGGGGATCCTATAATACCCGTAACTGAATAAAACACGATTATCCAATTATCTCTCCTAACTGTATATCTATTAGATCTCTCTGTATCGGGCAGTTTAAAACCCGAGTGGCTCGTCTCTAGGTATAATCAGAGATAGATCTTATATAAATATGTGTTATTATAGCACGTTTATTTCACTAGAAAACACAACAAAAACACAATACACTTTGGAATCTCTATTAATAATACGCTAACAAATGTACTGCCGCAGTAGTTAATTAACAACAACAATATAATAACAACCCAGAACTAATCACTTAATTAGTTAATCACTAGGTGTCTAGTTTACACAATATTCTAATCACTTCACCGTGATACAACACGCACACGTGTGATAATTGAGAAACGCTTCCAGGGGAACTTAATAAAGGAATTACAACTCTATTCCTAACTGGTTAATTTTTAATTAACCCTTAACTACTCATTCAGTAACCTTGTAATACAGAATTAATACTGGTACCTATCACAATAAAGACAATAACATACAGTTTACCTAGGTCCTCTAGGATGACCGGCTAAGCTTTATATTTTTAGAACAGTGAAGCCTACAATTTACTTCGTCAGATTACCGGAAACACTGTCTAAATAATATTGGTATAATACAGTATTAACATATTTAAAGTCACATCAATCACATCAAGGTTATACAACAGAGCAGAAAAATATATTTGCCTCGTCCGGACTGAACTTATATATTTCGTTCAGTGGACGACGTCCGTTGCCCCTGGATACTTCCAATGTTTCTCCTCGATAATCTAAAATCCTAGCAATTTATTACAAAACCGAATATCGCCTGGGGGCACATCGCGGTACTCCCCCTATCATGTGAATTTTCCACAGCGACCAACGACATTTTTCCTTAGATGGTCAGACTAGATGTCGCCATTCTGCTAGGAATACAAGGTCGTAAAACAGAACTCGCGGAGGTATTACGTAACTACTGGCCACATGCCACCACACCTGTTCTGGGTGTGTATTGGGAACAGCTCGACCACCGTCGCGCGGTGGTATTACGTAACCCAGCCGCACACGGCCCTCTAAAACAATTAACATCGCCACAGTCGAAAAAAATAAGAGCATGTCCCGTCACATCAAGGCTTGTGCATTCAGAGAAAGCATGCTGTAAAATAATGTTGTCCGTAATTTGCATATGGGAATAAAAATGTAACATTCTTTTTACCACAGACAACAGGAGTGGGTACAAACCTAGCTCAGCTCTAGAGGCTCAATTATGGGTACGACTATTAACCTGTAGTGTTGAGTTACAGAATTTTAAAAGCACTCTCTCTGGCAGGAAAGTTTCCAAATACTTTAATGATATGAACTGGGCACCCCAAACCTCACTGGCATATAAAAGGACAGGCTCAACAAGAGAATTAAATAACTGGCATGAAATGTCTACTAGTAGGTTAACATTTGAGAATTCTTTCTGCATCTTGTAAAAACTACCTAGTCCTTTGCTCCAAAGTGATCCTGAACATTCTTTAAAATTTCCATTTTGAGTAAAGTCAACCCCTAAATATGTATACTTTGTTACAACTAGGATTTTTTTGCCCGAGAGATGCCAAGTAAGCTTATTTGTTGTACTTTGGCCACCAGAAATAACAATTTTTGTTTTATTTAAATTAATAGTAAGATTGTCGTCATTATAATATATATCTAGTTGATCAAGGAGCTGTTGTAGAACATGTGGGGTTTCTGATAAAAGTAGGAGATCATCTGCAAAAAGTAGATGGCTTAAGTGCATTGTGTCTAGTGATACCTTATCTCCAATGTTACATAAATATTCTTGGAAGTCATTAATGAACATAGTAAATAGTGTTGGAGATAAAATACAGCCCTGGCGAACACCAATGTTTGATTGGAATGGTTGTGATATGCCTTTATCAGTCTGAACACTATATGTAACATTAACATATAAAGATTCGATTATTTTAAAAACATTACCTGTAACCCCCATAAGAGCAATTTTATTAAATAATTTGCTTCTATCCACAGAATCGAATGTTCGTTTGAGATCTACAAAGCATGCATAGACCTTTTTCTTTTTACATTTATATTTATCAATCAGGGTTTTTAGTGTAAATATGTGATCTGTTGTTCTAAATCCTTACCTGAACCCAACTTGACAGATATCAATTTGGTTGGTTTGTTGTAGGTAGTCTACAATTCGTTTATCTATTGTTTTGCAAAACAATTTACTAATACAACTACTTAGAGCGATTCCACGATAGTTCCTTGGATCTGTTTTGTCACCTTTTTTGTGCAAAAGGACAATTATTGAATAGGCCCACTGTGGAGGAAAATAGCCTATTGACAATATATCATTGAAAAGTTTGACAACATGATCTAGTATTAATGGAAAGAGACATTTGATAAGCTCATTACTGACATTGTCTACACCCTGTGCCTTTTTCAGCTTAATATCTTCAATACATGCTATAATTTCCAGTGCTGATATTGGTGAATTAGTCTCTTGGTTATCCTGCAGATTAGTATAATCAACCTCTTTAGAAGAACAGTTAACTGTTGGATCTTGGTAGATCTTTTCAAAGTGGTCTACTAATTCATGAGGATCGGGGAACACTTCGGTTTTTTTTTTTTTATCCTTGATACTGTTAATTGTATGCCATAAAGCTTTTGTGTCATTCTTAGGTATACTTCTAAGTTTTGAAAGAAGATCACTTTTATGAGACCTTTTTTTATGACGGGTTAATCTCTTAAATTTCTTTTTGGACAGAAATGCATTTTGCTTTGTTTCTTGTGTGTTATTAGCATTAAATATCTTGAAATTAGATTCCATAGCCAATTTGGCATTTTTGCATTCTATGTCAAACCAAAGATTTTTCTTCAGAGATCTATTTAGATTCTGATTTTTGGTAGCATATATATTTATGGCATTTACTATAGATTCAAACAAGTTGACATAGCAGCTTGCGTCTACTTCCGACGTTGGTGGTGGTGTCAAAATGAACCTATTGAGTGCCTCTTTGTTTTCATCTGACATTACTGCTGAGTATACACGTGGCATGCTATTATTATTGTGCCATTTTCTTTGTTTACGTTTCGTGAATTTATGGCTGAATTTCATCGGCTATTGGGTGTCAAACTATGGTAATGCAAACAAATAAAGTGATGATCAACATCAATATAAGAATTCAAGATTGAAATAAAAACAGTGTAAAGAACTGTGCAAAAATACAAATATCACAGATAGATAAGGACTTTTACTCAAAATTTCAATTTTGTGCTGTATTGGCCATTCTCAAAGAGAATGTTACATCCTTGCACCACGGTGAGGTTACAGCATGCGCAGGAGATCCAGAATGCATGAACAAACTGTTTTCAATAGTGGAATATAATGAGCCAATACCCAAAAGTTAAACTAATGGAAAATAGCATTTTGCTAAAACACGCTATTTCTAAATTTAAAAAAACAAACAAGTTTGTTTAAAATTTAAAGCTATGCAGATTTAAACAAATACAAAATCCTTGTAATATATTTTACAGGGTAGCAAATCGGCTTGGTATATTTACATATTTTTTAATGTTTGTAGTAGACCAATATTGGATTTTAGCTCTCAGTAATTTCGTACGATACCTTCGAATGTTAGGAAATGAAATGGCGATCGGGCTGCTACATGCGGTAAGACTATTAGAAATATATTAAATATACAGATAGTAATAACCGAAAAACAAAAATCTACTAGGATTAAATTCTGTGAAATTACTTTTTGTTTGGTGGTCTAATTTTCTTATAATTCGTGATATTTAAGAATACAACGAAACTATAACACATATATAGTTATAATTAAATTTCCGTTACATTCATTACAATATAACGTCACCCCATTGGTCCAGCCGTAGCAACGTGAGTTTGTTCATTTCTCGATGAATTTAAAAATATCGTCGTCAAGGAACGTCATACCTGATGACGTCATTTTATATTGGTAATTTGTCTTAGTAAGCGTTATTGCTTTTAAACCAAAAAATAATTCAAAATAATAGTGTTATTATTAGTAAGTACATTTCGAATTTAATTATAAGTATTGTCTGTAATTTCTTTTACGTTCATCTGGGTATGAACAAAAAAATCATCCGCAAACTTATGTTTGCTTCGCCGATTCACACAGTTTGCGGATTTTGTTTGTTTTGTTCATACATCGATGAACGTAAAAGAAATAACACACAATCCTTAAATAATTCGAATTTAAGATACACTGTCTTTTTGATCCATGCATTTAATGTGTGTTTTAGCAAATCCACGAAACTTTAAGCCCACGAAAATAAAGGATTTCACCAGGGCCGTACCCTCCGGGGGGAGGAGGGGGCAGGGTAAAGGGGACAGTGGCCCCCTGAGAATCTCACTTTTTTTTACTCCAGAAAATAGCATAAATATCTCAGGGTTTAATTTGTATAGTGTTTCATTTGTTTATAAAAAGTAGTACAACCCCTAGGATTTTGATCAGAGTACGGCTCTGTTCATAGTATGTAATATGAGTCATTTCAACGAGCCCTGATAGTCAAAACCGTCCCAACAATGACAGCGAACTCAGCACTGTCTCTTTAATGAACTGGATACTGTAATTCTCTGATATTACATTTGACCTCCGACCAGATCGTAATGTCTCAGACAAAATTTGATTAAGCAGAATGTTTGGATTTCCAATCAATTGTTGTGGCACCAAGTTCAAACTAAACGGTTATTTACGTCCATACTGCCTCGTCGCATCGTTAAAGTCAAACTGTAAAGTTTTCGCATTCGTCATTTATTTCGTAAAAACGCATCACTTAAGTGGCGCCTGCTCGTTCAGTAAATTGAAGCTGATAGAAAATGTGATGAAAGACCTGCCACAAGGAAAGTATTGCCCTTGCCACCGTTAGCAAGATGGCTGTACTGGGGACACTAATACTTGCGAGACCGTACTGGTAATAATAGACTGCATGATTAAACTGGTCTGTTCCTCGAGAACTGCTGGCGGTACAAAACGTAAACGATGGTTAGCTTAGTCCAGTTCTCACGTCCCTATGGCATCAGTCATTATCATTACAAACGTAGACTTATACATCACATGGTGTCTAATTCTGAAAAAAGCACCCAACATATTTACATCGAAAACAAGAAAGTTGCAGATACATTTTACTATGCTGCACATTTGTTACAGTCACATCATATATATTTAATGACAAACAACCAAACTATCTCCATAAGTACATATTTTGTAAGTAGATTGTACATAAGTAAGTAATGTATGTGTGTTTGTCTGTCTATATATATATATATATATATATATATATATATATATATATATATATATATATATATATATATATATATATGTATGTATATATATTGCATGTATGTCGGGTTTGACTACTATAGACAAAGATTTCTTACATACCCGTTGGTGAGAACATTATTCAATTATTTTTGTTAACACATATATGTGCGAAAACAATTTAAAGACATACTAGTGTAGGAACATATGTAGCTAAAATAGATCCAGTGGGAATTTCATGTTAATTTTTGGAACCAATGATATTTATAATCACTATTGCATACAGATTCGGAAAAAAGAAAGTAAAATAATATGTCACCGTATACTGTCTTTAAAATATTGGCATGTAACAAGTTAAAAGAAAGGAAACCATGTAAACTACACTAAAACATGAATACATATTTATTTTGTTATTGTTAGGGGCAGACATTAAAATCTGAAGGGGTGGGTGTGTGAAATATTCTAACTACTAGATGTTATTCATATTTGGTCAAATTCACCACAAATTGTAACACAGTTTCTGTTAAAAAGGGGTATTTAGTGTCTGTCAAAAAGGGTCTGTTCACTGTAACTCAAAAGTAGGGTGTGCACACACCTTTCTGCTAGTGTGTACAACGTGGACATTGACTAAAGCGTAAGTAAGTTTGCTTAGAGATGTGCGCCATCTTGTCACTGTAAAATGTGTAACATACTGACATATCTCGGCATAATAGAAAAGCTTTGAAACATTTCAACACAATTTCCTGCAGCGACATAAATGGAATTTTCGACATGCTATAATGGCCTTACGGTAGAATTGGCTACACTGACTTCTAGCTCTCCGTAGGATCAGGATCTAGCTCAGTCGGTAAAGCGTTCACCGGAGATGCTCGAGTCGAAAAATGTAATCCCTTAGGTGAACCCAAGCTCTGATTGTGTGTTTTTCCTGTCTCAATCAGTGTCCCACACCTGGTATATCAAAGAAAAAGGTATAGCGGTTTCCTCTTAGATTATATGACCAAATGTTTGACATCCAATAGGCGATGATTAATAAATAAATGGTGCCGTTGAACAAAACAAACTTTAACTTTCTAGCTCTATGTTACTCCAAAGCAAGGCATGTGTCGATCTAGTTGGTAATGGCAATTATGGTAAACTGCATTTTTTTGTATGCTGTATTACGGTTAAAAACACTTTCCGTGCACTGAGGATGTTGGTCTGGTTAAAGCACAGATATCTATATTAATTATTGCCTCCCCAGTGGCCCAGTATGTTTTCTTGCGTCTACCAATGAAAACACACAACATTTCGTCACAGCAGCCAAAGGAACATGGGCAATGAAAGATACCTGCCAGGTCCTAGACTTCAAGACATCACATGACCATTCAGTTATCGAAAAGTGTTTCAAGGGTCAAAAGCAAACCATGGCTATAAAACTATTCAGTTTGACAGATGTTCCTGCTATGACCAGAACCAACAAAACTGTCCATTGTGTGTATTTGGATCTTAGAATGTCTTTTACTGACAACATCACCTACTTAAATCGAAATGTGTCTGTACTTAAAAAGGAATGTAATAAAGCCTGGACCAGTCTTCTTTCGTCATATATGCTGTTGTTCTCTGAATCTATTACGAGCTAGTGGTCATTTGAAGAAAATATTATTCATCTTGAAACGATCTGTCAAACAAGCCATTCCTTCATAAATATACCATACTGGTCATTGCCCATCTCAGTAAGTCTGTTCGTTCATCATTGAAAGCTTGGACGCCAATGCCTCATCTATGCGCTGCGTTCTATATATATTTTTTCCATACGTACAAACCTGATATCTCTGAGAAATGTGTTCTGAGTGTATTTGGTCTGCTATGGTGTCTGAGATTTTCCAACTTTTGACCGATCTTCATAGATGACCCCAGCTCTACTACCACCTTTTACATAAGCATTATTCTTCTCATGTTCCTGGTCAATAGTAACAGCAGAGAATTGTTTTTCAATGTGAAGCACCCTGCCAAAATGCAGCATATACATCAACATTGTATTCATTATGTGTCGCCAAATCTTGCCAATGGATTGAAAGTCACCTAGTTTGTGTTGTTTCAAGAAACCAACAATGATAAAGTACTTATATACAAAAGGAAGTTTTCTTTTTAAATGTTCAAAGAGCATTACTTTAATTTCCAACTGAACTGAAAAACAAACCTGAGGCATTCAGCTCTGTTATTGCATCTTTCGTCTTTGGTCGACATGAATGCGATCGGGATATGTCACACTAACGGCTTTTGGCAAAGGAGTCTGTCATTACTGAAGAGGCAACTCCAGCCTATATATACTAGGACATCCACTAATTGACTACCTTCAAGAAGATATGCTACCACTTTGAGTATTTCCATCTTCATATGAAGACATCTGAAAAACAAAATTACGTTATATTCACTATGACTTAATGGAAAAATACATTCGACTGGCATAAAAAGCGTGGTCCAGGATGATTATGAACATTTGGTTGGGATTCAGAATGCTAATTTCCGTCTTCACCACACACATTGAGTGACGTATAGGTAGCGTCACACAAAAAAGGCATATAAGAGAAATCATGATCACATTCGTCTCAAATGTGGTACTCAATGACTGGTCATTATCATGGACTACAGCCCACGAACTAATCTCACCTTCGACCCCGCCATACCATTCAAAAATTATTTCAGGTACATGTAACTCATATGCCCTACAATGTTCATTCCTACAGTGCAATATGTATTCTGCGAATGTTTGCAACATAATTAAATATGTTAGCTATTGAAAATAAACCAACAATAACAACAGTAAACTACAAGATGTGTAATGGACTTATATATGTAAGTAAATATGTAAATCTGTGTAATGAAGTGTGTAAATAAAAATAAATGTGTTCAGTTCTGACACTTACACTGGCTTTCATGGCAGCTAAAGTGACCGTTTTTAAAAAATGGTTGCCAAAACAATCACCGAATAAATCTGCAATGTTCCTATTTCAAAAATATTTCCTAAGATATGTCTTAAAATGGAAATTGGCATGTTTTTATCATCAAATACATACATTTGTCCTTGATGGTGACGAGTCGAATGATAATGTTAATATTAAGTGAAACCTTTTAGTTGAAATACAGATATAATATCTCAGGGCAGGTAATATAGTATGCTCAGCAAAACAAAAGTCATATATTTCCCTTATTTTACCTAAGAAACTGAGATAATTTAGGCACATAGAAGGTTTTTTTTTATATAAACTAAATCCGCATAGGTTTTTAGAAAAAAGTGAATTTTTAAAACTATATTTAATTTAAAATGGCTATTAACATTTTAATGACCCTGTCTACCATATTCATACATAATATTGACTTATCTGTAGAATACTCACCACAAATTATCCAGTGATATACTACTTGTCCATGTTCTAAAGAAAAAACACCTCCACATTGATGCTATACGTCAATTTTGGATACTGACCTTGAACAACGTTAAAATTACCTTGATCTTTATCAGAAAAAATAGAACCATATGTTTTGTAATCTACATACTACACCAATTACAATCATGGATGGTTCCAAAAAATAACATTCAAGTCCCACGGAATTACACTTTACGACTGACGAACAAGTTGACCTAAAAGTAAAATGTCAATGACGCGCATAAGTTAACTATAAGCACTATTACCGTACACATTTATTTTAATGTTGTTGTTGCTGTGTGTGTGTGTGTGGGGGGGGGGGGGGGGGGGGGGGGTTGGGGTTGGGGGGGGGTTGGTTGGTTTGTTTTATTTTTATAAGATATGTAAAAAAATAGAATACTACATTCGTGTCCGTTGGATACCATTTTTCTTATAACTCGTTGTTTAAAGCTAACATATTGTTCTGAACAGACAGCTAAGACAGCTGAAGTTTGGGTCCAGGAAAGTGTGCTTGAACCCTATTTGGATATAAGTACGAAAACTACAGTTCAAAATAAGTAAGGGATATTCGAAAGCAATTATGAATATTTATTCAAAGAAACAACGATATAAATATAAAACGACGTTTCTACTGAAAGCGTCCCCCGACGGAACCCACCTACCAAACGCATCCGTTTGTACAAACGCGAATCACGTGTGCAACTCCGAATTTCACATTTTGTATTTGCATACATTCTGCACACACTGTGGTAGTATCCTCTTCTTGTTTTTGACACAGACACTAAGGCTGGTTCAGCTACACCGAGCAGAAAAATGACCGCCTAGACTGGTTCGTGCGCTACTCTATAAACCAATTGACTACGTTGAAAACCAATCAAATAGTTTGCAAAAAATAGCGTTGCTCACTGTCGAGTGACATAAAACATTGTAGTCAATATTCGGCAATTTCGTAAATATGCAATGTCTGCTACGTGAGTATGCTCCAAGTTGAAACAACACAACGAGCGAGTTGCTGCAGTTCTCAGACAGTGATTAATCGTTGTAGACCGTGGATGATCGGCCTCGTTCAGGCAACCCTAGGACCACAGCTCCGATTCAAGATCGCCTTATCACACCCTACACTTTGAGGAATCTGCATCTCAGATCAGTCAACCATCTCCATGTTACATCTGTCGAAACATATTGCATGCACACCAACTCACATCTCCTTTGACGGCGAGACACATTGCTGCCAGACGCCAATGTTGTGAACAACGTTCACAAACGGGACCATGTCGCTGGGCCAGAGCGATTTTTTCGGACGAATCCAGGTACTAAGCCCTAATCCCCGATACGCTTGATAAACAGAATGCCTCATAGATCCGTGCTTGTTTGTGATATCGCGGGGCTTTCACCCCTGAAGCCGAAACGTTAAATTCACCTCTCTACCCTTGGCATCAATTTTGGTAGAACAGATAACAGCATTTTTGCAATGAAATCGTGCAAATGGTGATACAAGTATCACATTTTTCAGATTTATTCCCAATTTCATGCTTAATAAATTTGCTTGAAAAGTCATTTAAAAATCCAAAATGGCGACTATTTTTTAAGATGACCACCAAATTCACCTACCGATAATGATTGTTCTCATAGAAATGCATATACGTGGATGATCTCAATGATTTTGTTATCAAATTGTATGTATTTAGGTAGGCTGGATTCGTTTTTGCAAGTTTCGATCCTCACTTTAATATTTCTATTTTTAGCATTTATATTAAATGTGTTCATTTGATTGAAACTGTTATTGTTCATTTGATTGAAACTGTTATTAAAAGTTTTCGTTTTATTATTAAATTGTAATTTTATGTCCCTAAAAGTACTATAAGGCTGTTGAAACTAGACAAAAATAAATTAATGCAGCATTCTTGAAAACATACAAATCGACACCACAATCATTCAGATTGACAAAATACATGCGTTTCTATACGAAATATCTTTTTGAGAAATGGCCAATCGAGTAGATTTGCTAAGTGTACCTTACAGAAGCACTATGTTAAATATATTGCTTGTATCTCTATTTGAACGATTTTTTTTGTTATCTGCTCCATTATTTGTGCTTCATCTGGTCCTGTCAAACTACTAAGACATCAATATTTCACGCTGCTGTATTATCTAATAACCCGTTGTGATTTTGCATATATTAATATATATAATGATGAACAATCTCCATCACTTAATGCAATATTTGAATATCCCTTACTTATGTTGAACACTATATAAATGTATACTTAGCTTGATAGAAAATGTGATGGGAATTATAAATAAATAAATAAAATAGCAATAGTAATACATGTAATAATAAGAATAAGAACAACAACAAAAAGAAGAAGCATAAGAAGAAGACTAAGAAAATTACCAACAACACAGAACAACACCACCACCACCACCACCAACAACACAACAACAAGCACAAGAAGTGATGGAGTTCGTATATAGATTTCTGAAACTTATAATGAAGATACCGGCCTCGGTGGCGTCGTGGCAGGCCATCGGTCTACAGGCTGGTAGGTACTGGGTTCGGATCCCAGTCGAGGCATGGGATTTTTAATCGAGATACCGACTCCAAACCCTGAGTGAGTGCTCCGCAAGGCTCAATGGGTAGGTGTAAACCACTTGCACCGACCAGTGATCCATAACTGGTTCAACAAAGGCCATGGTTTGTGCTATCCTGCCTGTGGGAAGCGCAAATAAAAGATCCCTTGCTGCCTGTCGTAAAAAGAGTAGCCTATGTGGCGACAGCGGGTTTCCTCTAAAAACAGTGTCAGAATGACCATATGTTTGACGTCTAATAGCCGATGATAAGATAAAAAATCAATGTGCTCTAGTGGCGTCGTTAAATAAAACAAACTTTACTTTACTTTTATAATGAAGATTAATTAGAAATTGTAGCAAACACCCACACCCCACCTCTGAAACGAAAACCAAATAAGAAAAAAAAACCTAAAGAAGACTACAATAAAAAATACAACATTGATTGGTCGTTTAAAAATATCAGTAACTAGGAAAATAATCACTGCATTATAATATTAAATGTATTTCTCAGGTTGAATGGGGACGTTGCTCAGACGTAGAGCACTCACGACTTTGAATGTATGATTGATCACTTTGAACGACACCCCAAGTAGTTGCCCACTAGTTCTCTCTCTCTCTCTCTCTCTCTCTCTCTCTCTCTCTCTCTCTCTCTCTCTCTCTCTCTCTCTCTCTCTCTCTCTCTCTCAACATATATATATATATATATATATATATATATATATATCCCTCCCTCTCTCGCTCGCTCGCTCTCTCTCTCTCTCTCTCTCTCTCTCTCTCTCTCTCTCTCTCTCTCTCTCTCTCTCTCTCTCTCTCTCACACACACACACACTCATACACACACAGATATATATCTATATATATATATATATATATATATATATATATATATATATATATATAGATATATATATATATATAGACTACTGTTGTATCTACGCAGATCCTGTACAAATTGATAAAACAATATTACAATAATGGAAATGAGTGTATATAAAAAAAAAATCTGTTTGTCTCAATGACGTCATGGTGAGAATGACGTCAGGATGACGTTACGTCATCTTATTGTTAATTTGAAAAAGGCAATATGCCGAAACATGTCATCATTAAATAACTGAACTGTTGGTAGTAGTTTTTGTTTTTTTGGGGGTTTTTTTAAATGTAATTTTGTTATATATATATATATATATATATATATATATATATATATATATATATATATATATATATATATATATCCCTCTCGCTCTTTCTCTCTTTTGCCCTTTCTTCTCTCTCTTTCTTTCTCTATATCGTTCTCTTTCTGAATCTCGTTTTTTCTCCCCTCTATGTTTATCTCTATGTGTTTCCGTCTTTCACTTTTTCACTTTCTCCCCCTCCCCATCCCTCCAGCGTCTGTATCGTCCATGTGTCGTGATTGTATTTGCCAAAATAATCAGTCCAAGCACATGTTTTGCAGATAGTCAACCTTTCGTATTAGAGTGTTCCTTGCCAAACCACTATGAATGACAGGCACAAACCAGTATCGACTGAATATTATGAGATGTAAAACAATTAATACTACAAGTGTCCCGTCGCATAACTTTTGCCTTTTACAGCCAGAGAAGTGCCTGTTAATCCATATATTGACGTACACGAGTGTTGCTCATTAAATGAAATGAAAAAGCACAAGAGCTGAAATCGACAAGCTTGTCCGGATTGGGCTATTTCGCCATTGCATTAATAAGTGACTGGCAATGAAATTATCACACAAAGTGCTCACACAATAATTGGTACTGTCAATAGATGGCACTCCAGAGGGTTACTCTAATCACAAATTTCTTGGCCAGTTTCTACACGGTGAATTGTGAATAGTTTCATATTCGATTTGAATTTTCTCTCTTTTTTAAATTATTGCATTTGTTTATTCAAATCTTCAAGTTCATATATATCTTATATAGTACAATTTAAATATTACGTTTTCTAAAAAAAAAAAAAACAACCCAAAACAAACAAACCCAAAAACCCCAAAACAAAACAAAACCAGCAAACAAACAACAATAACAACGAAACAAAAACAGTTATTAATTAATATATCATATTCTCTGTATATTTCCTTCCTAACTGTATGGCACCCTAGTTACTCGAATGAGGGGTAAATGATAACTATTTGCTTATAAAAACGGATATGAACTAAAAATGAAACATAATTTTGTCTAGATGTTTTTTTCATTCTACTAATGTTTTAAACATAGTTTTTGTTTTAAACAATAATAATAATTTTAGCTGTCAAAAAATATATTTTACAATATAAAACATTGGTTTGAAATATTTGGACAAAATTTTACAAAATGAATATAAAATTTAACAAATATTAAAATACAACAACTACTACTAATAATAGTAATTACTAGTATATAATCGTAGTTATGTAGAACAATGTATATTGTAAGAGTGAAATGGTGCAGTGAGGTAAATGACAATCCAAATATATATTATATACATTTATTCACAATTATAAAGGTTTTTAATGCGACACCCATACCATACTGACATCTCTGAGTGATTACCCATCACACAACTAAAGTCCTGGGGATGATTAGACCAAAGGTAATGTGTTTTGTCTGACCTCTAGACTATTGTAGCAATATTTTGCCACACGGTTAGGTATTAAGCCTTCAGCAGTTAGTAAAAATATAAATTTATCATCAGAAAACATATTACTGAAAAACACTACAAATGAAGAAACTACTTTATATAGATCGTCCTTGTAATCGGAATATAACTGCATGAAATGTCTTTTTTATACTAAGGTATGCATTTAATAATTTTTTTGTTTTACAAAATAGGCAAAGACGTTTTTGTCCAGCAATATTTGATTATTTCCCCAAGTCAATCATATGGCAGTGGCAGCTCATTCGTGAAGCTGTCATTGTGATTCGGTACTTAGTATTTGTTATATATTAAAAATAATTTTCAAAAGCGGAATTATTTTTAGCTTTACACATAGTGAACAATTTACCAGTTGCAGAATTATCACCCAATACAATATTCCCAATAATTTACAAAACTATTTTAAAGCTTTTCTTCAATTGTAAATTTATATTATTTGAACTTGAAAAGTGTCTCCAACATTTTAATAAGGAAATTAGATATTTAATGGTAATAGCAGTTGCCTTTTTATGAGACCCTAATAGCTGCATGCAATATCTGTTTATAAGTTTGTGTAGTTACATTACTTTCAAACAACGTTTCTATTGTTTTAGCCATATAAATAGACAGGCTATAATTTTGTTCATCATCTTTAGAATAACAAGTTTTGTAGGTATGTTACAATTACGAAAACTTGTTTTTAACCTGAACATAGCTTTTCTAGCTTAGTCCCGTATATTTTAAGTCACATCCCTTATTTGTCCATTTGAACTGAAGAGAATTTCCAAATATTTGTAAGTTGTAGCACATTGTATAATTATCTATATGAAACTTATCAGTACAGAGGTTTCTGTTGTCACAAAAGTTTATAACTTTTGTTTTAATTATGTTAATAGATAACTTGAAAAAGTCCAAATATGATTGAAGAGAAGTTGATGACTTAGATAAAATGAGACATGTCGACCAGTTTAGTACCTAACTTATTTGTGTCATTATAACCAAATATCATTAATCTATAAATTAAATAGAAAAGGGCTTAATACTTCGCCCTGTTTTACTCTAAAGTTAAAGTAAATAATGGTGTATGTTGCTGATCAATTTTAATACATTATTTATTTTGTGCATATTTTCTACAATTCTAAAAACTTTAATACTATTAATATTTGGATTTAACAGAATGTCCAAAGAGATAATGTCGACAAAGTGCTATCATACATGCAATTCAATTCAATTCAAATCAGCTTATTGTGTAAGTACACCTCATGGGGCAGAATACAATGTAATATAATGATATAACATGTAACAAGGCATATATAGTGACAAATATATACACTGTCAAAAAAGAAACGCATAGGCGAAATATTCATACAAAGTGGCATAATTTCGTTATTTATGATCGTATCGCAGTTACATTTGACATGAGTATGTGACAATGTTCTTGCTATGGACTGATGGCAGTGGAGGTGTCGCACGAGGGCGATGATATCAGTACCAGCAGCAGCAATAACTGCGCGACATCTCCTTGGCATAGACTGAATGAGTCCGGGCACGTAGAATCCTAGCCCATTCTTCTTGCAGTGCATGTGACAGTTGCGGATGCGTCTGAGACTCTGGGTCACAATGGCGTACACGTCTGTCCAGTTCGTCCCATAGATGTTCAATGGGGTTCAGATTTGGCGATCTTCCATGACAGCACATTAATGTTCTCATTCTGTAGGAAATCCATTGTTACACGTGCCGTATGAGTCCTGGCATTGTCCTGCTGAAAGAGTTCCTCCTGTCGATCCAAAATGGGAAGCATGTGACGGCGAAGAACTTAATTACGGTAGCGTACAGCTGTCAGGTTGCCTTGTACGAACACAAGTTCACTTCTGCCGGTGTATGAAATGGTTCCCCACACCATGACACTCCCTCCACCGAATCTGTCAACTTGGGCGACGCAGTTGTTGGCAAAACGTTCATTGCGGCGTCTGTAAACACGTTGTCGTCCATCACATTGCTGTAGAAGGAAACGTGACTCGTTGCTGAACCATACTCGCCGCCAGTTTCCCAAGTTCCACCCCTGTACATTCATGCACCAGCGAACACGTAAATGTTGATGTTGACGTCGCAGGACGAGGCCAACATACGGTATCCTAGCCTGTAAACCAGCTTCTCGAAGTCGGTTCCGAATGGTTTGTGCAGACACACTTCTCAAACCAGGTATGCGTCCAGCAGTGGTCGTTGCTGTGGCAGTTCGGTGACGCAAGTGCAGAACCCGGATGTAGTGATCTTGTGCTGCAGTTGTTATGCGAGGTCTTCCACTTCTGGGCCGGTCTTCAGCTAACTGAAACTGCTGGTACCTGTCCCAGAGACGTGGAATGGTCCTCTGATGGACGTTCATGTGGCGTGCGACTGCTGACTGCGATTCATTTAACTGGAGGCGGCCTATTGCAATGTTTCGATTCGGCAGGTTTAGTTTTGGCATCTTGTAACTTGTCTACGTCAAAATGGAATTGAGCCATCATCGCAGCTTTAAATACCCATCACTACACCAATCCTTTCCCCGAATCTTTTCCCCGAGTTCCACGTGCATTCGCCAACATCTGACCATTTCACGCCGATTTCTTGCAATTGTCGAAATTTGTTTTAGGGTGCATTAGGGCATGCTATCCCATTCCAGGAACATTAACAAACATGGTCATTCAGCAACATTGTACAAAAAAACCCCAATATTTTGTCAAATCAAACACTTTTCTTCTTTCCCTATCACCTATGCGTTTCTTTTTTGACAGAGTATATTTACGTTTGCATTTAACAACAGATGAATTGTATTTTCTATGATTTACAATAGTAACGTGATTCTAGTAACTTTTAAAACCAAATGTTAGTATATTATTAACCTAGGCAACACAAAGTTAACAATACATGCAATGTCACAATATAGCAATGTAGTTCTTGAACCAAGATACAATTTATCACCTAGTTTAGATCTAATGTATTCTAGCATGTGTTGTGACAGGATACACAAATCCTAATGCCTACCTAATTGGGTTTATTTGAAGCATGCTTTAGAGTGTCGGTATAAAACAACAGTAGTTCATTTCATCATGGACATCTTGTTTTAACTCGGACCTATAACATCCGAGGACACATTAAAGTATTATTGTCTGCTGTTGACATTACAGACAATGTCATGTTTTTTTTATATTAATATAATGTTTTTTCCAAATACACGTTGTGGTTTTTTTAAAATACACAACTAGAGGGCATTGATTAAGTAATCATCGGCTATTGGTGGGCCCAGTGGTAAAGCGTTTGCTTGATGCGCGGTCGGTCTGGGGTCGATCCCCGTCGGTGGACTCATTGGACTATTTCTTGCTTCAGCCGGTGCACAACGACTGGTATATCAAAGGCCGTGGTATGTGTTATCCTGTCTGTGGGATGGTGCATATAAAAGATCCCATGATGTTAATCGAAAAGAGTAGCCCATGAAGTAGCGACAGCAGGTTTCCTCTCTCAATATATGTGTGGTCCTTAACCATATGTCCAACGCCATATAATCGTAAATCTTCCTTCTTCCTTCATCGGCTATTGGATGTCAAACCTTTGATAAATGATCATACCAAATTAATGACATTTGCCAAATACAACTGCTACTGTATCCAAATCGCGCGCAGAATGCAGTGTTGATCTACAATATAATACGCAAGGCCGTTTTAAAAATGTTCGATCGTTCTGACCGCTTCTCCTCTTTTAATTTGTACTACCGACTGTTTTCTGTATACTTACCCGATGCCGCAGTTATCGGTGCTTTGATTGGTCCAAATAATATCATGTGACTTAGAAAACCGACGTTCATAACTACATAAACATCATTTTCGGCAATGCTTAAAAACTGAATATATTGTTTTAGCATGTTTCGTTATTGTCTAAAATTAATAACATAACTGTTAATGTTGAATCAGTAAATGTTACTGTTTATATATATATATATATATATATATATATATATATATATATATATATATATATATATATATATATATATATATAATATATATATATTTAAAAGTTATTTGTCGTAAAAATGTAAGAATTATCTTAATCAGCTGACAGAAACAGTCGAACTGTAGAAAGGGGATTCGTGGTGCCTTGTATTAAAGAAAGAGTTCGATTGTTATTTGTTATAATTTTATATTAATATAATAGTTATAAACATGGAATTATAAAATTTGAACGTGATAAACAAGCCTTGTTTTGTAGTTCAAGACGAAAGGCAAGAAGAGGAATTTAAAAACGAAATAAACTGAAGTACCGCTTTACACACTGTAGTCTGAATGGATACGCGACCAACGCGCTACGTCGTTCAGATCATACAGTGTGTAAAGGGCATTTTGTCTGGAACTACAAAACAGAGTTTGTTTGTCAAGATCGGTTTTCCCAAGATTGGTTTAAATTGGGTCTTAATTTTATTTCATCGTGTATAGAGAGCGGGACTGACTCGGGGAGAGGAAGTTTGTGTGTGTGTGTGGGGGGGGGGGGGGGGGGTGGGGGGGGGGGTGGGGGGGGGGGGCTGGTTTACAGGTTTCAGGATTAATCTGCTCAGTAGAACGATCTATTTACTGTGTTCCCATTACAAGCAGGGCTTCTAGAATTATTTATCAAAGAACATGAAGAATACTATCCTGTCGGTCTGAAAATTATTATGTATTTTCACAGTTTAAGTCACACGAAAGAACAAGTTTGTTTAAAGGGACATTCCTGAGTTTGCTGCATTGTAAGATGTTTTAGACTAATAAAATATTTCTGCGATTAAATTTATATATTAAATATATTTTCTTGTTTAGAATATCAGTGTCTGTATATTCTATGTGTTTCTGGTCGTCTTAATATTTGTAAGAAGCCCAAATTGGATTTTGTCTTCAATAATTTCGTACGTACGAAAAACATATATTTTAGGAAATAAAATGAAATTTAACCCAGTATAAATATTAGAACGATTAGAAACACGTTTAATATACAGCCGCTAATATTTTATGCAGAAAAATATACTTAATATGTAATTACAATCGTTAAAAAGTCTCTGTTAGTCGATAACATCTTAAACACTGTAGCAAACTCAGGAATGTCCCTTTAAAAGTTTGCATTCAATTTCTGTAAACGTTCATATGTTGAGAATTTGTTTTAAGTTGTTTTTGTTTACGTTGCTACTGCGAAATCGGGAAGCTATTGTCATCATAATCTGTTTGACCTAACAGGTGACCGATGAATTGACTATAATGAATAATGCTAAACCCCACATAAAACATAATTATTAAAGTGACATTCCTGAGTTTGCTGCAGTGTTTAAGATGTTATTGACTAACAGAGACTTTTTGACGACTGTAATTACATATGAAATATATTTTTCTGCATAAAATATTACTGGCTGTATATTAAACGTGTTTCTGATCGTTCTAATATTTGTACTAGGTTAAATTTAATTTTATTTCCTAAAATATATGTTTTCGTACGTACGAAATTATTTGAAGATAAAATCCAGTTTGGGCTTCTTACAAATATTAAAACGACCAGAAACGCATTGAATATACAGACACTGATATTCTAAACAAGAAACTATATTTAATATGTAAGTTTAATCGTAGAAATATTTTATTAGTCGGAAACATCTTACAATGCAGCAAACTCAGGAATGTCCCTTTAAGTTTTAAATCCACACTAGTCGCATAATATTTAAAATGCATGCAAATAATAATATGCTTCACAGATTGGCATCACGCTGTATAGTTATGTTGTTGGATCGTCTCCTTTAGGAGTGGAGTATCATACCAGAGTTAACACCTAATAGCCGATGTCATTTTCGTGCTGGGGTGTCGTTAAACATCTGTTCTATTCTACTATTCTATTCCTTATTGAGTATTGTTATCGAAGAAGTGAGAATGAATGGCAGTCCTATGGGAGCAGTCGGTTTTGTGTAGAGATAATGTTTTCAATATGTTGATTGTTTTGTCGTTCAGATACCTTAAATCACCTTTTTGATAAATTACTGAAGGCAAACAGTCGAAAGGTTAGGTTAGCAAATGCACCTAAATGTGCTCGTGTAATATAAAAGATCCCTTGCTGCTAATGGGAAAATGTAGCGGGTTTCCTCTGATGACGACGGCCTTTGACCAGGTGTGGTGCACTCGTTGGAACGATAAACAAAACCCAATCAGGTGAATTGATCCACCAAGGTGGTTCGATCTTGCGACACAAGCATCTCAAGCGAGCACTCTACCCAATGAGCTAAAGGCAGAACTCCAGATGTAATTCCCAGTATTGGCTATCCCAGTAGTTGTTTTGATTTCTGATTTAAAAAAAAATCTATATAGAAGTCGATGGTAATTTGTCAGGAAACGTTTTATTCCCACGATAATTTAAAACGAAAACGTCTTTGCGACTTGGTGTGTGATTAAAATTGAATATCCTGAACTCCATTGGAAAAGCACCACCAGGTATTGAGTTATTATTGCTATCGCATATGTGAGGTTACCACAAGACATATAACGTGAGATTATTTCCAGTGAAGTGTTAAACCAATAGATTCTTTAAAAATAAACACCAGATTGGAAACTAACAAAACATGGAATTCAGCATTTGGGCACATAAATGTACATTCGATAACATCACACGCAGACAAGATCTCGAAAATCTATAATAAATCAATAATAAATATTGTATTTTTGTAAAATGCTGGGACAGGCCATAATATAGGCGCCAGCGAGTTGGCCAATCCCAAAACTGTTCATTATTACAGCAAGTAGATTGGTTTAAACCAAGATCTTAAAATGTCATGTACTCATCGGTGTGATCGGACATCCCCAGGTTTTAGAACGGCACCTACAGCTATAGACAGCCGAGAGGACTAACCACTAATAATGACAGTAAATACTACAATTAAAATAGCTACAATACAAGCAACTCTATGTATATTCCAAGTTTGTACGGGTTTTTTTAATATACACAACGGTAATCATTTATGAGCATGGATTTTGTCGCAGTTGCCAAATTTAATGAAAAAGCAACAAGATCAGGGCCGTACCCTCCGGGGGGCAGCAGCTGCCCCCCCCCCCTGAGAATCTTGTCCTTTTTTTTTTTATATATATCTCCAGTAATAGCATAGAAATGTTTAATCTTTATAGTATGTTAAAAATTATTTATAAAATTTAGTGCCCCCCCCCCCCATGGATTTTGGTCAGGGTACTGCCCTGAAGATACCTTGCATGGCAAAAACAATAGGAAGGTTTATAAACCCCTCATCACATTATCGGTAATTCTGGCACTCTCCATCATAGCTAATACAAACAACTATAAGAAATACACGTGACAAAGCTGCTCATTGCCAAGGAGTTAGTCACCCCTATGTCAGTGACAGTATATTGAGACAGACCCAACATTCTGTAGTCACTGGGAATTCCTAATGCGATTCTTAATCATTTCAGAAAACGCAAAGGAAATTCCTATGCAACTTTCCGATAAAAATCGAAATTCCCAATTGCCTATTTTCTGGTCTGAAGTACAAGTTCGATGATGGGAAATCTACCCCTGCTGTCGATCAATGGCGAGTAACGGATAGTGTGGTCTCTTTATCGCGGGATCTCCTCTCTCTTCTGCCTTAATTTACCGCTCATTGACCCGCAGAGCCACAGAAAGCGTTAATTCTTGTAATCTTTCCGTGAACAACATTTAAAACTTATAATGTGTCTTGGTGGCCTCACCTACAGATGGCGCTCCCGCCGCACGTATGGAATAGCACGAGACTATTGAGTTGTTCCAATCTGGAAATGAGAAGGACAACAACGGAAAGAGATAACTACTTGGAGCGATAAGCTGCCTTAATGACCGCAGAATGACTTAGAGCGACACGATGGGCGCATCTCCTCCGTACGCCGATATTGTGAAAATTTTCGTACTGGTTTTCTTGGCACTAACCGAGACGAATGACAACGCTAAACGACTATATGATGACCTGATGAGAAACAGTGGATACAACAAACTTATCAGACCCGTCGGAAATACGTCAGACAAACTTACTGTCAAACTGGGAATGCGTCTGTCGCAGCTAATAGATATGGTAGGTACCTTTAACACGATACTTTCAAAATAACCATTCATGTTATGGTAATAATACGCCAACGAGTAGTGTTTATAATGTCAAATATAAGCATTCAAGATGAACAAAGACGTCAAACATTTGTTTTTCATTACCTGAAATAGCATACATATGATACATTTAAAAAACGAAAAAGAAGAAAAAAATCCTTGTATTTATAACACCCCGCCGCCTAAACATTCAATTAATTTATTTGTTTAAATCAATTTTAATATTCGTAGTTCGATAAAAAAAAAAGTATGACCTATAAATGTATAGCCCGAGTACGCAAAGGTACAAATTCGCATAACGATACATTTTACAGTTGGTTTATTTACTTACAAATCCGTTTGATAACTGCAAAATTGTATATTATTATATTAAATTGAGTTAAATGTATTATATTCTTCGACAGTATTTGATTTGACAGTGAGACCGGAAGTTGATTTACTTGACAGTAATGGAGGAGTCGGGTGAGGTTTAGAGGATTATGGGGGATTGTCCACAGATAGTTCCTTGACCATCCCTTGTACAAGGTTTTCTATCTTTGAAATACGCTCATTTATCATTCTGATGATTTTCATGATATTTAACTTACAAACTGGTTAGGAGTACACGTCACGATACACAACACTAGGTCTCTCGCTCTCTCTCTCTCTCTCTCTCTCTCTCTCTCTCTCTCTCTCTCTCTCTCTCTCTCTCTCTCTCTCTCTCTCTCTCTCTCTCTCTCTCTCTCTCTCTCTCTTTCGCTCCCTTCCAGACCTCCAAAATAGATTTAGAGGTCAAAATGGCAATTTACTATTAGCAAATAGGTAACAAAATATCGCATTTTGTTTAATAAAATGTTTTCTTTTGAGCCTTTATAATAAATTAAGGTACTAAAATATCAATCGTATTAACGCAGTCTCCAGGCCTGCTGAAATGCACTTGCCAGTAATGCACTGAGTAAAAAACTTACTAGTGATCAAGACCAAAAAAAAAAAAACAGAAAAGAAAATCCGCTACTCTACCAAGCAAGAAATAATTCGTCTTTCTTTGATACTCATTTTCTCTGAACTTCTTCGATCGTCGAAGAAATCCAAATGGTGACTCCAGTGAAAATTCAGTGCTATTTTAACTTCTACAAAAATAGGACAAGTTCGGAAATCCTTGTTTGCATTTATTTATAGCAGCCATTGTTGAGTTAGAGTGAAGAAAGTACACGTGCATAAATGATAGAATAAATTTATGAGATGCTTAACCCAACAGTTGACGTCCAGCCATTATGTAACAACAGTTCACCGTTTTTGTTTAACTGTTAAAATATTCACAGTTACACATTAAACTAATTAATATAGTGTATATTAGATACTATCTATCATTAATGCGGTTTGGTGAAACGATTAGCAGTTAGACTTTAAGAGTCTGTAATGTTTTTAATATTTAAATATATTTAACGTTTGTTTTCTCCCGCTGATGTCCATTTCTTCGATTTCCTTTAGATCTTATCTATAGTATTTCACCTACAAAACGCTCTGGCATGGTGCTTATAAAACTTTTAGAGTCTAGACTCGAGACTCTATTAGAGTCTGAGACACTATTGTCATGACAACGCCATACAAATTTGCATGTGTGTGACGTCATTCGAGATTGAGTCTTGTTATAGACATCGCGTGGAGGGGTGTTACAAGGGGATGAAACTTGTACGGTTCCATGTGATAAATTACACGCAGGAGTACTGTTCGAAGAAAATTTGGAACATTCATTTGTTTTCTGCATCTTATTTTAAAACAATTTGTGAAAATGCCTTTGTCATGAATGTTTATAATGCACAGACTTTAACTGTATGAAAATTCCAGGCGAGTAAAAAATCACATTTCTTAAAATAATTAGTGTTAAAGATGAAAGGCAGGGAGGAATAATTTATTTCCAAAACGATAAACTAATAAACTCATTTCACCACAACTAAAGGAATGGTCCGTATTAGTAAACAAATCCAGAAATAGTTTGTTATTGATCAGTCATAATATATGCTCAAATACTGAATCTATGAAGTACTGATTATATTTCTATCATCTATTGACTATTCTATAAAACAAATTAGAAATTGAGGTTTGACCAAACAAGGGACGGAACATTTTGTACGGCATAGGCCGAGCTGACAGGCGTTCACGGGTATAATAGCATTCGCGAACCCCTAAAACGAATGTGTGTATTAAATCTGCCTCGAATACAAATAACATATTTAGCTAATTGTTGTAGAAATGTTGATCAGACTTGTACAAAGAAAAACCCAGCAAAATTGTATTAAAGTATCAAGTAAAAAAATACGTTATTCCAATTCTTTTTCTTGAAAACATACCGAGAGACAGAGATTCTGTGAACTGACTATTGCAGACATATGCGTACATGTATACTATTAAAGGGACATTCTTGAGTTTGCTACAATCTTTAAGATGTTATCGACTAACAGAGACTTGTTAACGATTGTAATTACATTAGTGACTGCATATTAAACGTGTTTCTGGTCGTTCTAATATTTGTAATAGGTTAAATTTCATTTTATTTCCTAAAATATTTGTTTTTCGTACGTACACAAAATCCAGTTTGGGCTTCTTACAAATATTAAGACGACCAGAAACACATTGAATATACAGACACTGATATTCTAAACAAGAAAATATATTTAATATGTAAGTTTAATCGTAGGAATATTTTATTAGTCGGAAACATCTTACAATGCAGCAAACTCAGAAATGTCCCTTTAACATAATCAAATATATTAAATATGACACAGTAAACATGAATATAATTATTTATTTAAAAAAGGCTATATGAAATTAAAATAGGAAACTAAAAACCCCACATTGTTAGAATTTACGACGCAATAATAATAATAATAATAATAATTATTATTATTATTATGTTTGTAGTAGTTGTTGTAGTAGTAGTTGTTGTTGTTGTAGTTGTAGTAGTAGTAGTAGTTGTTGTTGTTGTAGTTGTAGTAGTAGTAGTAGTTGTTGTTGTTGTTTTATTTGTTGTTTTAGTAGTAGTAGTTGTTGTTTTAGTAGTAGTAGTTTTTGTTTTTATAGTAGTTGTATTATTATTGTAGGAGTAGTAGTTGTTGTAGTTGTAGTAGTAGTTGTTGTTGTTTTAGTAGTAGTAGTAGTAGTAGTTGTTGTTGTTGTTGTTGTTTTATTTGTTGTTTTAGTAGTAGTTGTTGTTGTTTTAGTAGTAGTAGTTTTTGTTTTTATAGTAGTTGTATTATTATTGTAGGAGTAGTAGTTGTTGTAGTTGTAGTAGTAGTTGTTGTTGTTTTAGTAGTAGTATTTTTTGTCTTTATAGTAGTTGTATTATTATTGTAGGAGTAGTAGTTGTTGTAGTTGTAGTAGTAGTAGTTGTTGTTTTAGTAGTAGTAGTAGTAGTAGTAGTAGTGGTGGTGGTGGTGGTGGTGGTGGTGGTGGTGGTAGTAGTAGTATATTAGTATCATCCTCATCGTCATTATTATTATTATTATTAGGCATATTATTATTAGTGTTAGGTCCGAATATTCGCTCGCTAATTTGCTATTCGAAATATAATTTTCAAATATTCGAATATCTGGACATTTTATTTCATGGGGAAAATGAGATGTATAATGCGGTTTTTTTAATTATAAGATCGGTCCTGCGTACCGCTTGCCTCGAACATTCAGTCGGGAATATAAAGCATGTCCCGAATTTCAGAATAGAGTATTGGTAGTGACGTCATGCGGGTGGTTGAAATTTGTAAAAAGTATTTTCGATAACACGGGAATGGGATTCGTCTACAATAATCAATATTCAGGGCTTCTAGATTATGGTAGCCCCACTCCCATGGCTAGTGATATTCACTGTTGGGCTAGTAAATAACTACTATTACCATGCCCGACTGCTAGTGAATTATTTTTGGTTAAAATTTGCAGTTAAGTCTATTTTGTAAATATGAATATCCTGGCCTCCCCCTCCCCCCCCCCCCCGTCTCCCTCTTTAGGTGTTACATCTGATTATTACTATTATTTAGTAAAATTATATTAACTTAAAGTAAAGTAGGGCTAGTGAATTTTTAATTGTGGCTAGTACATTTTAAAAATCACTGATCCCATGGCTAGTGGATTTTGTAAAAATTCTAGAATCCCTGCAATATATCATTTTCAATCATATAAAAAAGAATTAAAGCAAATATTTGTACAATAGTAGTTTTTCGGATATTATAAATTGTTCTAAGGGCCAATTTTATACATTATTCAAAAGGAAAATTCATTTTGAAACCTATTTGACGAGATTATCGTACCAAAATAAATACAGTGTAACTAATCTGCCTACGTCAAATTTAAGATTACTACTAAAAAAGGTGGATAGTTTAACATTTTTAAAGAAAACATGTTATGCAAACATTGTAATACTGGTATTGGAGATGTACACACTTATTTATTCAATTGTAAAAATCTAAATATTTAAACCAGTAGAAGAAAACATACTAGTACAAAATGTATATACAAATAGTATTGAACTAATCCTACTGTGTTTAAAATGAAAGGTATCCTGGTTTTGAGTAATGTACCATTATTGAAAAACCTTGTTTATCTAGTTTTAAAAATCCAGTCTTTTGAACTTTTAATGTTTCTCATTCGAACATTTTAACTATTTTGATTATGTACCCGGTGTTCATTTTTAACTATATATATTCTGTGTTGATGCGTGTTCTTGTCATGTATGTTAACTATGTATTTGCATTGTCTTGTTACATATTATAATGTATCCGTTCAAATGTCACATTTTCTAGCAAAACCAAACTGAAAAAAAACCCCACCTCACAAAAGCAACAGAAGCATGTTAACTGGTCTGGTGATTTTCGTTATGAGTTCCCTGCGCATGATTGTGGTGATCTTACTGTTTCAGTGTTTTTCATATCTTGATATTAATAATTCAGTATTTATAATTTTAAGAAGTCAAAATAATGCTACCAGGTAGTACCAGTCACTACTGCATTATGAGTTTTATTTGTTTTCTGTCGTAACCTGCTATTTGGAGGTTATTAAATGTATTATACAATTTGCAATTTGTTGTTTAGTTGGTATTTGCTCATCATTTTCATCGAATAGTCGAATACCATTTTCAGATCGAATACCGAACACTTATTATTATTATTATTAGTAGTAGTAGTAGTAGTAGTAGTAGTAGTAGTAGTAGTAGTAGTAGTAGTAGTAGTAGTAGTAGTAGTAGTAGTAGTAGTAGTAGTAGTAGTAGTAGTAGTAATAGTAGTCATGATATCGTATGAACATAGTTTGAAAGAACGGACTGCCTCCTTTTATCGGTGTTACAGCTTTTCATGACATTTTAATTCTCTTGCACGGAGCAGTGTTAGTTCTTGTAAACAATTTATATCGGGGAGCCATGCGTATGATGAGTTGTAAATGGCTATTGCGATTGTCTTTAGCTGTAAAACAAATTCGTCTTGCTATCTCTCGTTTATCAACGGTATAAAACATTATTTTTTCTCTCTAATGATCCAGCTAACAGAGATGCAGCTACTGTTCGCTTGGCTGAATATAATGACCAAGGATAGCACTGACTTGATGAATACAAACTTCAGAAGTAGTGTAGAGGCATGTAGCTCATTAGACTAAGGATAACACTGACTTGACGAATACAAACTTCAGAAGTAGTGTAGAGGTGTGTAGATCATTATATCAATGATAACACTGACTTGATGAATACAAACTTCAGAAGTAGTGTAGAGGTGTGTAGATCATTATATCAATGATAACACTGACTTGATGAATACAAACGTCAGAAGTAGTGTATAGGTGTGTAGCTCATTAGACTAAGGATAACATTAACTTGATGAATACAAACGTCAGAAGTAGTGTATAGGTGTGTAGCTCATTAGACTAAGGATAACATTGACTTGAGGAATATAAACGTCAGAAGTAGCGTAGCGTTGATGTGTAGATCATTAGACCAAGGATAACACCAATCTAATTAAAATTAGCTCCACTATTACATGTGGATCTAACAGCAGCCCGTTGGAGCTCATGTCCAGTTGACCATTCATTCGACCAATCAAAACCTTACTTGCAAAATCATGCCAGTAATTTGAAAAGAATTTGAAAACATTTGGATTATGCCGAGGGTATACGAAATGATTCGGGTGAATTACGAAGTATGCCGGAAACTAATTTCAATATAAAATTCTATATAAATTTCGTTCCAAGACGACAAAAACCCGTGATGGTATAGCCATAAAATCTGTTTATACTAGTATACAATCCAGAGTTTATTACTGTTCTTTTCCCTCGGTTCTTTCTATGTTGAAATAGACCAACAAGTTCGCCTATTGAATAAGTAGTCTCGCCTGATATTTTTAGAATTTGTATGCTCCCGAATAACGCTATAAAAGGCGAAGTGTAATTGGTCGATATTTAAATTGTTATTTATAGATGAAATGTGACCTGGACATGGGAGTCCATGCATTGCTGTTAGATCTACTGGTTAATTTTAATTAGATTGGGATAACACTGACTTGATGAATACAAACTTCAGAAGTAGTGTATATGCGTGTAGCTCATTAGACTAAGGATAACACTGAATTGATGAATACAAACTTCAGAAGTAGTGTATAGGTGTGTAGATCATTATATCAATGATAACACTGACTTAATGAATACAAACGTCAGAAGTAGTGTATAGGTGTGTAGATCATTATATCAATGATAACATTGACTTGATGAAACAAACTTCAGAAGTAGTGTAGAGGCATGTAGCTCATTAGACTAAGGATAACACTGACTTGATGAATACAAACGTCAGAAGTAGTGTAGAGGTATGTAGCTCATTAGACTAACGATAACATTGACTTGATGAATACAAACTTCAGAAGTAGTGTAGAGGTGTCTAGATCATTATATCAATGATAACACTGACTTGATGAATACAAACGTCAGAAGTAGTGTATAGGTGTGTAGCTCATTAGACTAAGGATAACACTGACTTGATGAATACAAACGTCAGAAGTAGTGTATAGGCGTGTAGCTCATTAGACCAAGGATAACACTGACTTGATCAATACAAACTTCAGAAGTAGTGTATAGGCGTGTAGCTCATTAGACCGAGGATAACATTAACTTGATTAATACAAACGTCAGAAGTAGTGTATAGGTGTGTAGCTCATTAGACTAAGGATAACATTGACTTAATGAATACAAACGTCAGAAGTAGTGTATAGGTGTGTAGCTCATTAGACCAAGGATAACATTGACTTGATGAATACAAACATCAGAAGTAGTGTATAGGTGTGTAGCTCATTAGACTAAGGATAACATTGACTTAATGAATACAAACGTCAGAAGTAGTGTATAGGTGTGTAGCTCATTAGACCAAGGATAACATTGACTTGATGAATACAAACTTCAGAAGTAGTGTATAGGCGTGTAGCTTATTACACTAAGGATAACAATGACTTAATGAATACAAACTTCAGAAGTAGTGTAGAGGTGTGTAGATCATTATATCAATGATAACACTGACTTGATGAATACAAACGTCAGAAGTAGTGTATAGGCGTGTAGCTCATTAGACTAAGGATAACATTGACTTGATGAATACAAACTTCAGAAGTAGTGTATAGGTGTGTAGCTCATTAGACCAAGGATACTATTGACTTGATGAATACAAACGTCAGAAGTAGTGTATGTGTGTAGCTCATTAGACTAAGGATAACATTGACTTGATGAATACAAACTTCAGAAGTAGTGTAGAGGTGTGTAGCTCATTAGACTAAGGATAACATTAACTTGATGAATACAAACGTCAGAAGTAGTGTATAGGTGTGTAGCTCATTAGACTAAGGATAACATTGACTTGATGAATACAAACGTCAGAAGTAGCGTATAGGTGTGTAGCTCATTAGACCAAGGATAACACTGACTTGATGAATACAAACTTCAGAAGTAGTGTAGACGTGTGTAGCTCATTAGACTAAGGATAACACTGACTTGATGAATACAAACTTCAGAAGTAGTGTATAGGTGTGTAGCTCATTATATCAATGATAACACTGATTTGATGAATACAAACTTCAGAAGTAGTGTAGAGGTGTGTAGCTCATTAGACCAAGGATAACATTGACTTGATGACTACAAACTTCAGAAGTAGTGTAGAGGTGTGTAGCTCATTAGACCAAGAATACAAACTTCAGAAGTAGTGTAGAGGTGTGTAGCTCATTAGACCAAGGATAACACTGACTTGATGAATACAAACTTCAGAAGTAGTGTAGAGGTGTGTAGCTCATTAGACCAAGGATAACATTGACTTGATGAATACAAACTTCAGAAATAGTGTAGAGGCATGTAGCTCACTAGACTAAGGATAACACTGACTTGATGAATACAAACGTCAGAAGTAGAATAGAGATGAATACAAACTTCGGAAGTAGTGTAGTGTAGAGGTGTGAATATCATTAGACCAAAGATAAGACTTGATGAATACAAACTTCAGAAGTAGAATAGAGGCGTGTAGCTCATTAGACTAAGGATAATACTGACTGGATGAATACAAACTTCGGAAGTAGTGTAGAGGTGTGTAGCTCATTAGACCAAGGATAACACTTGGTATACAAACTTCAGAAGTAGTGTAGAATAGAAGCGTGCAGCTCATTAGGATAACACTAACTTAATGAATGCAAAATTCAGAATTAGTGTAGAGTTGATGTGTAGCTTCAATATATGTGATGAATCGTGCCATTTTAATGACTAAGGATAACACTGGATGAATACAAACTTCAGAAGTAGTGTAGAAGGCATTAGCTAGCTCTTAATGAAAGTTGTCTTGATGAATACAAACGTCAGATGTAGTGTACTTGATGAATACAAAATTCAGAATTAGTGTAGAGGTGTGTAGTTCAATATATGTTCGTGCCATTTTAATGGGAAGATAACGTCGTTAACAATTTATAAATATTTCATTTGTTGAAATATTTCATCTTAATTTGTTAGAGGCATCTGTTATTTTTCACCGTTTGTTTGCAGAACTGAAACCCATCGAAAATACCCTTTTCCCAATCACATTTCACAATATGTCAGTATATACAGAGTGGTCCCCTCAACCACAGTACTAAATTTATCTGCCATGGGACCACAGGTTGCCAAAATACACCTCCTTATTCGGTATAAGTATGCCAATAAACAAAAAATGATTTGGGGTTGTGCTGATCCAATATATTAAGTCTGCAGTGTTGGTTTGTACCAGACATTTCCAATGCTTTTAGATTGAAACAGAAGATATGTATCCCAATAGGAATCCTTTTTGACTCATCTTCATAAAAAAACCCTGCAGATGTCTATGCAAATGGACAAAAGCTAATCCACAATAGACTGTTAAAATAGCGGTCTGCTATCTTTTCTTTGTAAACATTGACAACAATTGTTTTAGATACCCTGAGTTAAATGTTAATGATGAAAAGCAAACTTTTGCATCAACTCTGATTGAAAATGAACATGTTCACCCAATAATTATATACTGAGATAAATGAACCCAATCTTGTAGAGAAATACATGAAGCAATAGAATAGAATAGAATAGAATAGAATAGAACAATAGATGTTTATAACGACACCACAACACGAAAATACAGGAAGACAACATAATAGCACGGTGTAAAGATGTACGAAAATACATATAATATTATCATAGTGAAGAAGTTTAAAATTTTGAATAAAATGCAGTATCACTTTAAAACTTTAAAATATAGTCAAACACAAAGTGACGATTTACTGACTATTTTAAAACTGAGTTGTGAGAAGAAAAAAAATTCTGTATCTCTGCAATTCTCCACGCAATATACTTATGCGGACTCCATGTTCTAGCCGAAATACTTACAGAAACTGGTGTTAGTACATTTTAAAAACAGCAACAACAATGTTTAATTTTCAGTGGTTATCAAACTGATTACTCTGGTATTTTGATTGAAAATTGCTGCGATAGACTCCACAAATCTTCTACAGGTCTATTTACTGCCAGTTTTCGACAAAGGAACGAAACAATCCTTTTGGTAAATGTTCGTCATCGCGGTGCAGGGGTGGCAGTATTATCAAGGGAATTTAACAAACTCATATATATATATATATATATATATATATATATATATATATAGATAGATAGATAGATAGATAGATAGATAGATAGATATTCTTCGACAGTATTTGATTTGACAGTGAGACCGGAAGTTGATCAGATAGTTCCTTGACCATCCCTTACAGATACTTGTTAAACAGTACATCTAAAAATACAACATTTTCTATTTTTGAAAAACGCTCATTTATCATTCTGATGATTTTCAACTTGATGATATTTAACTTACAAACTGGTTAGCAGTATACGTGTACACACGATACGCTACGCTATATAATGAATATAATTATGATGTGCCATAGGAGGGATTCACTAGACCAAAATAGTTTTGGCTATCAGAACAATATTCAAGATCTTCTATTTGGTCATATTTGTCTTTACCTATCAAAGCTGCCTGTATAACTACATTTTGCAAGCAGTTCAACGCAAAATAAACGACCGTGTGTCGTATGTGATCGCAAACCAGTCACCAGTGCAAGATATTTTATTTGGTTATGCTTCGAGTTTAGTGCATTGGTTGTACGTTTATTTTTACTTTCCCTGACAGTGTTGCAAGACAGGTCCTGTATTTGTGTCCGTGGCCGACGTGCGACTGGAGAAGCGTGTAGGCGCCATACTCAATTAGAGAATATTACAGGAACATGTTGTCCAAACCGACATCTCCCAAATATATTGTCCATCTAAATCGTTTAGGTTGTCTCGTTTATTGTGAACAATCCTTATTGATTTCGTTTGCATCACAGCTTGAAACAGGACATTACACTTTGGCAACCCCAAAGTGATGAACAACTCCACATCAATCACAGGACCTGATACTAACAAGGACAACGCCATATCATCAAACAGCCTAATTTCACCCATCTCAAATTTTCGTATCCGTATATACGTGTGGGTGACACATAGCCCAATGGTAACACGCTCTCCTGATGCGCAGTCGGTCTGGGATCGATCCACGAGGGTGGGCCATTTCTCGTAGAGCAAAGGCCGTGGTATATACTATCCTGTCTGTGGGATGTCGCATACAATGTAAAACAACTGAGGGTTTCCTCTCAGACTATGTGTCAGAATTACCAAATGTTTCACATTCAACAGCCGATGATGAATAAATATATGTGATCTAGCGGTGTCGTTAAACAAAGCAAAATTTAAGCCAAACAAAATAAATGTCTGGTCTCTGGTCAGCACGTGCGTCGATTTTGATCCTCGCGTGTCATATTGTTTTTGTTTGTTTTGTTTTGTTTTAATTCCCCACGATTTTTGTAGGAGTAACGTGCGTTGTACTATTGTTTAGGAAAATATTTAAGGAATCAAGGCAAAGGAGGGGGCACCATGGCCATTGAGGATGGACCAAATCTATATCTATATATATATCTATATCTAATATTCACATAGGGATATTTGTTATATATCTAATATTCACATAGGGATATTTGTTTTATATTCAATATTCATATAGGCATATTCGTATTATATCCAATATTCACATAGGGGTATTTGTTTTATATCCAATATTCACATAAGGATATTTGTTTTATATAAAATTTTCATAAAATTAAATTAACTAATTTGAATGTTTACCACAAATGTGTAATATTGAGTATTCCTCCCCCTTCCCCATGCCTAAGCTATCTTTATTTGATATGTGACCGGCCTCGGTGGCGTCGTGGTTAGGCCATCGGTCTACAGGCTGGTAGGTACTGGGTTCGGATCCCAGTCGAAACATGGGATTTTTAATCCAGATACCGACTCCAAACCCTGAGTGAGTGCTCCGCAAGGCTCATTGGGTAGGTGTAAACCACTTACACCGACCAGTGATCCATAACTGGTTCAACAAAGGCCATGCTTTGTGCTATCCTGCCTGTGGGAAGCGCAAATAAAAGATCCCTTGCTGCTAATCGGAAAAAGTAGGCCATGTAGTGGCGACAGCGGGTTTCCTCTCAAAATCTGTGTGGTCCATAACCATATGTCTGACACCATGTAGCCGTAAATAACATGTGTTGAGTGCGTCGTTAAATAAAACACTTCTTTCTTTCTTTCTTTATTTGATATGTGGTGCACTGGGCAAGAAAGGACTATTACCACCATGTTCAAAACAAATTGCATTGCAATTACATTTCGGCAGATTTATCCGATAATACTACATGAGTTGCCCGCCAAATCCAGTCCCAGTTTTATTTAATCTGCAATAGTTGTAAACGAAATGGGACGGGATTTGGCTCAGTCGGTTGAGTGCTCGCTTGAGGTGCTTGCGTCGCAGGATCGAACCACCTCGGTGGATTTATTCAGCTTATTGGATTTTTGTTTCATTACAACCAGTGCACCACAACTGGACAAAGGCCGTGGTATGTGCTTTTCTGTCTATAGGAAAGTGCATATAAAAGATCTCTTGCTGCATTGGGAAAAATGTAGCGTTTTTCCTCTGATGACTACGAGTCATAATTACCAAATGTTTGACATCCAATAGCCGATGATTAATTAATCAATGTGCTCTAGTGGTGTCGTTAAACAAAACAAACTTCTAATCGAAATATACTGATGGAAAGCAATAGAAGGGCACCCTGTGTTGAAGAATGAATGAATGAATGAATGAATGTTTAACGACACCCCAGCACGAAAAATACATCGATTATTGGGTGTCAAACTGTGGTAATGTAAACAAATAAAGTGATGATCAACATCAATATAAAAATTCAAGATTTAAATAAAAACAGTGTAAAGAACTATGCAAAAATACAAATATCACAGATAGATATTGACTTTTACTAAAAATTTCAATTGTATCTCGAAGACAAAATATGGGGATTTGTGCTGTATTGGCCATTCTCAAAGAGAATGTTACACCCCTGAACCACAGTGAGGGTACAGCACGCGCAAGGGTAATGTCTGTATAAAACAGAAAGTAATTTGGGATTGACTATTACTAATATGGCATTGAATATCAGTAACATGGTTCAATTGCTCACACTGTGGAATTATGGTCTTGTTGACAGTAACTATTTACTATGACTAATTACGTGATCCTTAATTTCTTTCTACCAGTATATAAATACTGGCATTGTTAACATGAGACCGGCCTCGGTGGCGTCGTGGTTAGGCCATCGGTCTACAGGCTGGTAGGTACTGGGTTCGGATCCCAGTCGAGGCATGGGATTTTTAATCCAGATACCGACTCCAAACCCTGAGTGAGTGCTCCGCAAGGCTCAATGGGTAGGTGTAAACCACTTGCACCGACCAGTGGTCCATAACTGGTTCAACAAAGGCCATGGTTTGTGCTATCCTGCCTGTGGGAAGCGCAAATAAAAGATCCCTTGCTGCGTGTGGTAAAAGAGTAGCCTATGTGGCGACAGCGGGTTTCCTCTAAAAAAAATAGTGTCAGAATGACCATATGTTTGACGTCCAATAGCCGATGATAAGATACAAAATCAATGTTCTCTAGTGGCGTCGTTAAATAAAACAAACTTTACTTTGTTAACATGGCTACAATGTTTAGGTTTTAATTTCGTTTTAAAATTATTTCACGTATTGTCATAAATAATAATAATAATAATAATAATAATAATAATAAAACAAACTTTACTTTGTTAACATGACTACAATGTTTAGGTTTTAATTTCGTTTTAAAATTAGTTCACGTATTGTCATAAATAATAATAATAATAATAATAATAATAATAATAATAATAATAAATAAATAATAATAATAATAAAATAATAATAATAATAATAATTTTATATTATTAGTATTAGTATTAAAATGCATTGTACTTCATCTCATTTTAAAACAAGTACAACATTATGTGATCTTTTATCAATCTTGACCGAATTGCGAAAGTATGTTAAAATTGTACTAAAACAAATACTGCACGGAATCAGACAATATATCACTGTTCTAAGTTTAAAAAGAAAGAAGTCGTAATGGGACTCGCGTTTTAATTACACACGAAATATTGCACGCACTGCGATAGTACAGAGAGTTTTAGTGCAAACTAAATCTTGCACGCATTGTAGCAATGTGTAGAATTCAAATCAGAGCATTCTAATGGACAATGTAATGGCAAGAACATTTCCAATCAAATGCTTAATATTAGATTTCCCACCAGACGAGTTTCCTAGAAAGAAGAAATATTATAGCTTTTATTTGCACCAAACTCCGACCAGTGGTTTACGCACGACAAACAACCATGTACATATGGCAGTAGCTCACTCAACGTTCCACAATACCGAACATATGTATTGCTAACGTAAGGAAATGTGTTGTCCATTGTGAGGAAATATTTTAGCATTAAAGATGACGCCTATTATGACCAAGTGGTTCTCGAATAGCCCGAGTACTCTGTAAGAGAGCTAGACGGACATTTGGACATAACTAGCGTATTTATGTCCAAATGTTGTCTAGCTCTCTTACAGTCAGAGTACTCGGGCTAGTTCTCGAAGTGCCGAGAGCAGATGAGATATATTCCGTTTGTGTCAAAAGGGAATCAAAGAATTGGCATGTATAATGAATATAGTTAAAATCCATATAAAAACATAAGATTAAGTTTTAAATGCTCATAGCATCTCCAATAATTATAAATAAAAGTTTAGTGTAAATAAAAAGGTGGTTTTTTTTTTAAAAACAAAGTATCATCAAAGTATATAGGTTAATCTTCGTTTTTTTCATACGGGTATGCAAGCAACTGATGAAACAGGCAATACAAAGCATGCGCAGTTCTACCTTTAGGTTCAGTGTACTGCTTTATCAATTACTTAAAGGCGCACTCCCGAGTTTGCTGCATTGCAAGATGTTTCCGACTAATAAAATATTTCTACGATTAAACTTACATATTAAATACCTTTTCTTGTTTAGAATATCACTGTATATATATTCAATGCATTTATGGTCGTCTTAATATTTACGATAAGCCCAAACTGGATTTTGTCTTCAAATAATTTCGTACGCAATATTTTAGGAAATAAAATTAAATGTAACCTAGTACACATATTAGAACGATCAGAAACACTTTTAATATACACACTAATATTTTATGCAAAAAAATATATTTGATATGTAATTACAATCGTTAAAAAGTCTCTGTTAGTCGATAACATCTTAAAAATTTCAGCAAACTCAGGAATGTCCCTTTAAAAAGTCTCTTTTAGTCGACAGCATCTTAAAACTCAGGAATATCCCTTTAAAAAGTCTCTTTTAGTCGACAGCATCTTAAAAATTCCAGCAAACTCAGGAATGTCCCTTTAAGTGAAGCTGCATACCTTGAATGTTCTTCTTGTTTGTTGTCTTAACTCCTGTATAAAAATGAGGTTTAATCTATAATTTTATGGTAATTTGTAAAGAATTTGTTTTATTTACACTGAAATCTTTCTTTATTTAAAAATGTTATTTGAGTTGGTATAGGTTTAAAAGTTATTAATATGTTTTATATGAATTTTAACTTTATTGATTATAGAATTGCATTCCAATTTATCGATTCCCTTTTAACACAAATGGACTAAAGTGTGGGATTTGTGAATGGAAATGCGTCCATGAACACGTTGTTACTTCTCCGATGTTTTGGGGTTACGTTCTAAAAAGACCAGAACATAGTTTCGAATACACGATTCTCTATCCAGGTATTTTCAACAGTTGACACAACAGCAGTCGTAACGGGGCTTGCGGCTGTATTTAATATCAGTGATATATAAAATGATATTGGATATGATATACTCTCCTGTCTGTAGGAATCATCATCATCATCATCATCATCATCACCATCATATATATATATATATATATATATATATATATATATATATATATATATACTGATGGAAAGAAATAAGGGAACACATCAAATTGTAGACCAAATTTAATTCACTACTAGCGTAGTAATGTCTGTATTTCATACCAAGTGGTAATGTGGGATTGAATGTACGTAGTGTTGAATGTGCTGCCTATATGTTCCCAGTCAATTTCTGACAATATGAACTGATTTTTGTTATGCAGTCATTATTTCTTGTTGTTATGTGTGTGAGCCTTTATTTCTTTCCATCAGTATATGTTGAACACGTTTGTCTTAGTGGTGGAACGTTTACTTGACGTGTGATGACACAGTCCGTCTCAGGTGCACCCATGCAATGACCCCCTCCCAGTAACTGCCCAATAGCTGATATATTAATGGCCGTCGTATGTGATTTCTTGCCTGTTGAAATATAAGAAAAACAAATATATAGAATAGAATACTACATGGGTGGTCGTTGCATATAAGTTAGCGTATAAGTTACTTCAAAAACTCATCTAAAGACGGAACGCGAGCTAGGTCTGGTGGTGGCAGTACAGTTACGACAATAATTAATGAGTGCATATCATCACAGCAATACGTATTCCAGTAAGGTCTATCTGGTGATCGTTTTGAGTTAGTAGACGTCTGGGAGTGGCAGTCCTCTTTGTGGCGACGCAAGAGGGATGGAATTTCCAGTTAAAGGGACATTCCTAAGTTTGCTGCAATTTTTAAGATGTTATCGACTAATTTTTCTTTAAAAAATATCAGCGGCTGTATATTAAACGTGTTTCTTGTCGCGCTAATATTTGTAATAGGTTAAATTTCATTTTATTTCCTATAATATATTTTGTTGGTACATACGAAATTATTGAAGACAAAATCCAGTTTGGGCTTCTAACAAATATTAAGACGACCAGAAACAAATAGAATATTCTGACACTGATATTCTAAACAAACAAACAAAATTTAATATGTAAGTTTAATCGCAGAAATATTTTATTAGACGGAAACATCTTACAATGCAGCAAACTCAGGAATGCCCCTTTAAAGATCTTGTCGGGAGTGGTTCTTCTCCTTTTGACGAGGCACTAGATATGGATTTATAGAATCATCCACTATTTTGCCAAATACCCGTCCGAATTTTCACTGTACGGTCCTGATCCCGTGTTAGGGTTTTGTTGTTCAGATTTTAAATGAGTGTAGTATTTTATTTCTGACACGCCGTTGTTAAAACAAGTTTTAAACTATGTAAACGTATTTCCAACTAAACGTTATTTATTGCGTTTGCCGTGGTCAGCAATCGTGTTAATTTATTTAGACGGTTTGATTTTAGCGTATAATACAGCAACCAATCAAATGTCTTTCAATATGTCACCAACTATGTATAGTATCGACGTGTGGTACCATAAGTCTCACATTCCTTTCTGTAATACTCTAGACCCGTATTTTAAAATATGTTGTGGCATCGTTAAACAAGCATTACTTCCTCTTTTTTTTTTCTTTTTTTTGAAAACCCACTAAACTACAGCTAATTGGTACTTACTATGTTCTGTTATTGCGAAGCTTGGTCTATGTAGTCAAAGGTAAAGTCAAAGAAATGTGATGGAATCCTTTCGATTCCATCCAGAACATTTATTACAATCTTTACGTGATACTGACTTTTATTTTAAATTTTAATATTACCTATCTGTGATATTTGTATTTTTCGCACAGTTCTTTACACTGTGGTTTTATTTAACTGTTGAATTTTTATATTGATGTTGATCAACACTTAAAGGGACATACCCTAGTTTTTAAACACTAAGGCCTATTTATTGTTTTTACTATTAGAGCCGTTTTGACAACTGAAATCATACTTTACTCAGAAGTTATTGTTTAGATTATCCACTTCCGTACATTTGAAGTGTTTTTGGTCATCCTGATGTTTTTAATATCACAAAATGTATTTCTCATATGTTTAAAACCACACGTGCGTTTGAGAGGTAACAGTTATGGAGTAGAGTTTTAGTGTATTTTTAGAGGGCATTTCACCATTTTAAAGTCACAGACTCATGTTTCACTCAATTGTAACTGTATTCAAATGTGTTACAGGTTTGGTAGATTAACTAAACTTAGTGTTAATTTTCATGGGCTGAAACTAGGGTCTGTCCCTTTAATGTTTTGGATTTGCCAAAGTTTGACACCCAATAGCCGATTTATTTTTCGTGCTGGGGTGTCGTTAAACATCTATTCTATTCTATTCTATTCTATTATTTTGATTAACGACACCGCTAGAGCACATTGATTTATTAATAATCGGCTATTATACGTCAAACATTTGGTAATTTTGACATATGGTCTTAGAGAGAAATCCCGCTATATTTTTCCATTAGTAGCAGGGGATTTTTATATGCGCGATCCCACAGACAGGATAGCACATACCACGGCCTTTAATATCCCAGTCGTGGTACATTGTTTATAACAAGAATGTAGTCAAAGAAGAACACCGCTTCCATCACATAGTTAGCCATAGTTGCATTAGGTTTTTATATATATAGCAATCGTTAGACACTGGTTGGAATGGGAATCGCAATGAGGGATTGGAGTGGGAGTTGAACGCACAAACATAAACATCACAAACAGTGACGAATAATCTTCAGCTGATGTCATTCGCGATAATTTGGATCAGGCCCGTAGCCAATGGGGGGTCGTGGGGGGGTTGACCGACCCCCCCCCCCTCCCCACCGGTGGCTTTTTTTTTCAATAAGCCCCCGGACCCCCTAACCAACTCGGGCACTTCACGTCCTCGTGTGAGGCACTTTGTGCCTCACCATAAGCCTAAACGACACCCCACCCAACCCCCCTGTCTAACTCCTGGCTACGGGCCTGTGGATTCATGTTTTGCTTGTACAGCGTGTTTGAATGTCCTAGCCACGGATCGAAGGTGTTGGTGCTGGGAGTGTGTACCCATCCACGAACTTAGAAATACCAGGAAAAGCTAATGTTTATTTAGAGATTTCTGTTAGTTCGATAAGGTTTTTTTCTCATACCCCGATGAACGTAAAATAAATAAAAGACAATCCTTACGATTAAACTTGAAATATTCCTATTAGTAATAGCACTAAAAGTTCCTATTCCATTTTGAAATGTTGTTTTCTTATAATATATAATATAAAATGACGTCATCAGATATGACATTCCCTTATAACGTTTTTGTTTTGTTTTGGGGTTTTTTGTTTACATACATCGAGAAATGAATAACTCGTGTTGCTACGTCAATGGGATGATGAATGTAACGGACATTTAATTAAGAATATATAACGAATTTATTTATTTTTGGTGGATGGGGAAAATGCAATACTTAGTCGTCTGTGTGTTTCTGGAGTGAGTTATCTGTATATAAACAGTTTGTTTTGTTTTGCACATCACTAGAGCACATTGGTTAATTGATATCGGCTGCTGGATGTGAAACATTTGGTAATTCTGATAAGTAGTCTTCAGTGGAAGCCCGCTACATTGTTTTCCATTAGCAGCAATGGATCTTTTATATGCACTTCCCCGCAGACAGCATACTAGCTCATACCACGTCCTTCGATATATCAGTCGTGGAGCACTGGTTGGGATTGAAAAAAATAATCATGGATTAATTCATCGAACCTGTATATAATGCATGGTAATGTACTTTGGAATGGTGTTAGAGTCATTTTCTTTTAGTCGCCCACACAGTCTAAATATCCTGAGTCCGTCTTACAACTCATTATTTTATTAATCTTGTTCTTTTTAAATAGCAAATGCTATTAAAAGAAAGAATTAGGTGTTGTGCAAATATTCCTTTCTTTTAATTTAATTTATTCAATAAGAATAGGAAAGTGCGCCCATAACATGGTTATCCGGGAAAACAACGGGAGTGGTCCTTTGCGGAATACGTTTTGTGCCGCGTCTTTCACTTCTTTGTTAGTAACGTCCGTTTGATAATTCCATAACTATTGAAATGCTGTGCTCTACACAGCCACAAACATCCCGGCACGATTAGACTTCGGCTGTAAGGTCACATCGGTGACGAGCTATATCTTTGTCGACTTTAATCAAGTTCCGTGCCAGTCCCTCGTCCATAAGAGAGTTAATCACGACGGAATAATAACTCCCGATAAAAGAAATGGCCATCCGACGTTAATGTTCGATTCTTTAAAAGTTCCTATCTTAATTTCCATATTTACTTTGGACGATCCATTGACCCAAGTCATACTGAAAGGAAGCTCACACAAGTGATTCATAGAAAAGAGAATGAAGAAAGGAACTTTATTACGGAATATTCCGTTTATTTGTCATTGGCGGCCATGTTTCCAGCTGAGTTATGCACTTTTCAGCTCTTAAGAGACTGCTGATATTTACAAAAAATAGAAAGAAGAAGAAGCGTTTTACTGTCTTTAAAGAAAGGACAACTATTACCGACTGCCTGAGGTTTGTGAGATCCTTTTTTAAGAGACAAACGGATGCTCAAAACCGTATTTGATTTGATGATATCCCGCAAACAGGCTTTCAGTTTCAACTGTCATTGAAAAAAAGACTAAGCGTATGTCTCGGAGCTACCTCGTGCTATAGAATGCTGCACAAAGGACACAATTCACAGATTGTACTATACGATCCTTGATGTGATATATGCTGGTTATTCACCACTCACGTTTACAGATTAATACAATATTTACAAAAAGTAAATTGATCAGAAATTTTCATGTCACGGTGACTCTTAATGGCAGTTGGGGCAAGATTTATCTCAATCGGTAGAACGTTCGCCTGACCTGCTGAACACGTAGAATCGAAGAACCCTCAGTACCTTTCCCATTCCAACCAGTGCCCGACGACTGGTATGTGTTGTCAGGTCTATAAAACCCACTGCTGTTAATGGATCAAGGTAATGGGTTCCCTCAAAATAAAATGCATCCGAATTATTAAATGACTGACATCAAGTAGCTGATGACTGATTAGTTAATTAATAAATGTATGTCTGTGGCATGTATACATTGTTAGGTAGGTACTGGTTCGACATGCTTATGTCCAAGGAACACTGAAACCACATCGTTGTGGTACAAACTTTGACGGGGTTGTTTTTATTGATTGTTTGTTTGTTTGTTGTTGTTTGGTGTGGGTTTTTTTTTGGGGTTTTTTTTTTGGGGGGGGGGGGTGGGGGGGGGGGGATCCTTGCTTTGTTCAAATAGATATCATATGACTAACAAAAACCCAAATAAAAACCAAGAACAAGCAAAAAAAAAAAAAAAAAAAAAAAAAAAAAAAAAGCAGAAACCAAAAACCCTAACGCGACTGGTTGTTCCCACAGTGCTGGTAACCGGTAATTTGGAATCCTCAATGAAACACCGCCACGCATGACACATCTGCAATGTGCAGTGGTTTAGTGTTCAAGCTCTGGAATTTAGGCTGGTAGGTACCGAGTCAGTGGCCCATCTGAGAGGAGTCTTTTTCATTCCAATACCAGCTCCAACCCAAAGTGAGTAGACCCTCAGGATTAACAGGACGTTTTAAGACCACATATCAAAGTTTCCCAAGTGTATGACCCCGAGTAGACCGCCAGAATTAGCAGGACATTTTAAGACCACATATTAAAGTTTCCCAAGTGTATGACCCCGAGTAGACTGCCAGAATTAAAGGACATTTTAAGACCACATATTAAAGTTTCCCAAGTGTATAACCCCGAATGGGGGATGTTTACCATGCGAATACAACAGGAAGGAAGGAAATGATTTATTTAACGACGCACTCATCACATTTTATTTACGGTTATATGGTGTCGGGCGTATGGTTAAGGACCACACAGATATTGAGGGAGGAAACCCGCTGTCGCCACTTCATGGGCTACTCTTTTCGATTAGAATCAAAGGATCTTTTATATGCACTATCCCATAGACAGGATAGCACATACCACGGCCTTTGATGTACCAGTCGTGGTGCACTGGCTGGAGCGAGATATAACCCAATTGGCCCACTGATGGCGGATGCAACAGGTTCTAGGCTCGTATGATAGGGAAATGGCTAAACTGAAAGTAAGCGTGCAGTACAGCCCTGTCAAGTAGATCCATGCTGGAAAGACTATTATGTGGCGTCACCATTCATCTCATTGTGTGTGTGTGTGTGTGTGTGTGTGTGTGTGTGTGTGTGTGTGTGTGTGTGTGTGTGTGTGTGTGTGTGTGTACACACACACACACATACACACACATACATATATATATATATATATATATATATATATATATATATATATATATATATATATATATATATATATATATATATTTGTCCTGCTACTATCGTAAATAGGGAACAGGGTGGAGGGGTCTCTTGTTGTTGGTGCTGGTGGAGTTGTGGTAGTGGTGGAGGTGGTGGCATAGGGGCGGGGGTGTTTTACTGTTGTGTTTTTGTATTAGTAATAAATCATCAAATCAAAGGCATTCTAATTTGACCTGATTATAAATCAACGGCAACAGACTTACCAATCACAGCCGAGAATGTACGGTTAATTTTTCATAGACGGTGGCGTTAGCTTTCAGAGAGATCGAACTATTCGAACTTTAACAGACTGATAGTACATTTGACTTGGTAATCACTTCACTGGTTTAGACATTGCTGCGGTTAAATATGTATGTCGATCAATGAGGTGGACCTTTTCAGCAAGCAGGCTACACACAACAATTTTTTTTTAAACACTTTCTTTTAGCTTTAAACAAATGTTTACTTCCGTATTTCATATGAATAATGTAATTTGTTTTACCTCAAATGACATTAAATTTAAACAAGTATGAATAAAATGAATCATTGATTATTAAAATCAGACTGATATCACTGTTTAGAAGGTTATATTTGCATATAAATAAGTTTGCTATGTATTTAAATGTTTTGTAGGATGAGAAGAACCAAGTGATGACTACCAACGTTTGGCTAAGACAGGTATGTTCTTTGTAACAAGACCACTGTAACATCTAGATATGGATTATGTTACACTATTATAGTGGTAGTCATAACAGCCTTGACGTTAGACCCTTCAACCAAAACATTAAAAATGTTACACTTTTGGGGTGTGTGTGTGTGTTTGGTATTGCACGAAAATTGCTAATATAGAAACGTATTCATTTCAACCACAACTTTTAGACTTGTTTCCCTATTTAAGTTTGGATGTGATTTAAAAAATAATTATATTGTTTGTTTCCTATTATTGTTGTTGTTAATAGTGTCACTATTGTTGGCCATTTTCACTGTTAAAAATATCTTATTATTGTTAAAATACTGTATTAATCATGCATTTTACGCCAAGGACCAATAACGTTTCTATTTCTGTTGACGGTGTGTGTGCTTTTTCTTTGTATGTGTGCACGTGTTTTGGGGATATGTTTTTAGCTTTTTTTTAAATAGTGCAGTTCATGCTAGTCGTAGATGTCAAAATATAGCAAGTGTGTTTTTTATAGCTGTAAACGATTCAACAATGATTTGACAAAGATTCAATTGACTAATCAAGCAGTTTAACTTCTAGTCATCAACTAAGTCATGTACAATTGTCTTTAAAACATCTTTTTTTCTAAACAGATCGTGTTTTAAAAAATGTCTCTATTCCCAAGCTATATTCAATCACGTGGCAGTTACATATTTCATTTTATATTAACAATTTCCTGTTACTTATACTGACAAATGATACATTAATTAAATCCATTGCCTTAGTAACTTTGAAAGTCTCTTGTTTCCTTTCATTTAAGTTCATTTACCAAATTGTTAAAGTTTTGTCTTTGAATATGCAATAGTTACATTTTGTTTAACAGGAATGGTGTGACAGAAAGCTCAAGTGGACTCCAGATGAATACGGTGGAGTAGACAAGCTATACGTTCCATCTGATCAAATCTGGCTTCCTGATATAGTGCTGTACAACAAGTAAGTCGTTTATGTCCACAACTCGTTAGTACAAACACCTACAACCATTTAGTGTGAGTGTGGGGGTGGGGGGTGGGGGGAGGGGGGCTATATATTTTACTATTATTAAATATGTTTTTTACACATCCGTTGGTGAGAACACCATGCGAAATGTTTACCATTTTATTCTTGCTGAATCTAGTTCCTAAGGTACGCATAATGTACCCCCCCCCCCCCCCCCCCGAATATTATATATTTCTTACACACCTGTTGGTGAGAACACCATGTATTATTTTTGATAACACATGGGTTGTTAACACACGTACAACAATTTCAACAATTTCAAGACATACGACTGGCTGCTCCTAGGTGACGACCAGGTCACCAGTGCCATGCAGCCAATCAAAAACTACACGGTGGAAATAGATTACACTGTGACGTATAGTTAACCTGACAATCATGTGTCTATGACGCGTAAGTTAGCTCCAAGTGCAATGGCTATAAATAACTTTTAGTCGAAAAAGATGTTAAAATTTGCTTAAAACCTCGTTTTTGAGAAATAGAATACATTCGTGTCCGCTAGATACCATTTATCTCACAACTCGTTGTTTAAAAACGTATCAAATTCGCTTTCGCTCGTTAGATACATTCTAAAACAACTCGTTGTGAGATAAATGGTATCTAACGGTCAATCATGTATTATTCTCCATTTTCTGCTGAATATAGGGGTACATGATAGGTTGAAATAAAGGGCTTTCCCCAGGCTGATGGCTATGGGAGACTTAACATTGACCAACATTTCTAGAAAGTTGATTTAATTGCCAAAGAAAGAAGTTTTATCTTGTTTGGAGAGGGTGGGTTGGGTGGGCTGGGGAGCATCCATACAACATTAATATACTGATGGAAAGAAATGTATGATCAATCACGCCAACGCTAAGAACATTGGGTGACTCCCAACAAAAACCCTCACCCAGAGTGTCAGGAAGTTAACTGTGTTGCTGCCATTCAATCCCACATCACATCTTCATTTTAAATACAGACTAATTACTAGGGTACTAATGAATAACACCAAGTGTTCCCTGTTTTCTTTCCCTTGCCTTATACGGATGGCCAAGTTCGATATAACAGCTACCGTTCCTTTCTTAATTGCGAACTTAATGATACATCAATGCATTTCGTTAAACTACAGCTATTATCTATGTGGTGTCTAACATTGGGTTATTTCGACACATAGTCAAAGAATGGAAGTGCGACATACTAAGTTTTCGGATACAACATACACCCGCCCACATCTTTATAATCTTAAATAACCAAATACTCGTATGCATAGTGATAATAAAACATTGTGTCTTAGTTGAGCTGAAAATACTAATTGATATTAATCATACTTGGGTAACTGATTATAACACAAATTTGTTTTTCGCTCTTAGTTATTTAAGAACACACTGAACACATTTTAATTACGGTTATATAACGTCGGGCATATTGTTAATGACCAAGCATATAATGTGAGAGGAAACTCGCTGCTGCCACGCAATTGAATACTCTTTCCGATTAACAGCAATGGGTCAGTTTTATGCACACAGGGTAGTACATACCATGGCCTTTATTACCCCAGTTGTGGAGCACTGGCTGGGACCTGAAATAGCTCAATGGGCCCATCAACGGGGATCGATCCTAGAACCAACAATGCATAAGGCGAACGCTTTACTACTGGGCTACTTCCTGCCCGTAACTATTTAGGATGCCCAACCAGATATGTCCTGCTCTTGAGTAAAGAAAAGCATATTTAATGACTATATTGAAATGTTTTGTCAATCGTCAGATAGTCAACGTCCCACACTGAGTGTTAATCTAAAATTGCATCTGTCCAAGACACTGCTCAACGATATGTATTGTTTATTTAGCCACAGTAGGAGCCGACTATTAATTAAGAATCGGCAGTCTGCAAATCTACCTAGTTAACTAGTTTGTGACATGGCAGTTTGGCTTTTCCCAACGGAGCAGATTAGTTAACTAGTTTTTAACATGGCACTTTTGCTTTTCCCAACAGTGCAGATTAAATAACTAGTTTGAAACATGATGCTTTCCTTTTCCCCAACAGTGCAGATGGAAATTACGAGGTGACTCTAATGACTAAAGCGACACTTCACTACAACGGTAAGGTCGTTTGGGAGCCGCCAGCTATATACAAAAGTTCGTGTCCCATTGACGTGGAATTTTTCCCCTTTGACATCCAAAACTGCAAATTGAAATTTGGAACGTGGACGTACGACGGCGACCAGGTGGACCTCGTCCATATCTGTGCACAGGGCAACGAACCCAACGTTGTCGTGGAAAGTGGGGTTGATCTCAGAGACTTCTACCCGAGCGTGGAATGGGATATTTTGGAAGTGTCGGCGATTAAGAACACTCGTAAGTACCCGTGTTGCACGGAGCCGTATCCAGACATCACGTTCGAGGTGACGATGCGCAGACGAACTCTGTTCCACACGGTGAACCTGATCATCCCGTGCGTGGCGATCTCTTTCCTGACAGTCCTCGTCTTCTACCTCCCGTCAGACTCCGGCGAGAAGACGACGCTCTGTATATCCATCCTCCTCACTCTCACCGTCTTCTTCCTTCTGTTGGCGGAAATAATCCCTCCCACATCCATAGTGGTCCCACTGATCGGAAAGTATCTTCTGTTTACATTGATTCTCGTGACTCTCTCGATCATCGTGACTGTAATAGTTCTAAATGTCCACTTTCGTTCACCTTCAACACACAGCATGGCGCCCTGGGTGAGAAGAGTGTTCCTAAACATCCTCCCAAAACTGTTGCTGATGCGAAGACCTCACCATGAGTACGACTGCACGTCCAAAGGTATGGTAAAGTCATGTAATGGCCTTGAACTTCAAAATGCTCCTCATGACCCGAGACGCGTTGGAAGGAACAATGTTCTGGAAATAGCGCCTACACACTATCACAGGACTCTGCAGGAGGAGCTGCTAGTGGTGCAGCGTGAACTCTCTCCTACGAAACGCAGCAGATTCTATTCTAAAGAGGTGGAAGATGCTCTGGAAGCTGTCAGTTTTATAGCACAACACATGAAACTTGAAGATCACACATCAGCCGTATGTATACTGTCTTAATCGTTATCTTTCTAAATGATAAAGTAGATTAGATATGCTTAGCGATACAAAGTTGCTCTGATATTTCTATGATTATAAGGCCAATTAAAATAAGCTAAGTATCGAACTGATTGTTTCATAGTGTTGACCTTAACTACGGTTAACAGGACATTCAAATCATTCAAATCGGTTAACAAAACATTTATTTGGCGGTAATGCCAGCTGGCCGAGTAGTTAATTTGTCGAATGTGAATATCATTCAAATCGGTTAACAGGACATTCATTTGACGATAGTGCTAGTTGGACGAGTAGATAACTTGTCGAATGTGAATATCATTCAAATCTGCTGACAGGACATTCATTTAGCGGTAGTGCGTTCTAGTTGGCCGAATAATTAACTTGTCGAATATGAATGTCATTAAAATCTGTGTACTAAAGATCATTCATTCACTCGTTAATCTCTTGCATGTGATGGGTGGGTAGGGGTGGGTGGGTTTTTTTGTAAACTTGCTCACCGCTTACCCTAACTTTGATTAAATTATCAATTTTAGCAAATGCAACGTGTTTCTTTTAATGTTATGTGAAAAAAAAAAAAAACAATACCTCGGAAATTAGAGTTAGCCACTTTAAAGGAAACAACACTGTATGATATGTTTGTTTTTGAAACGTTTAAGGCTCATAGTGACTGGATGCGGCGCGTTCGTGTGGTTCGACCTTTGGGTCTGACGTGTCTGCAGTTTGCGTTTAGGGCATATACATACTGTGTTCCAGTTGGCCGCACGTGTTTCGCAGACGCACGCATCTCACGCATCCAGTCTAGACGTTCTCATTGAAACTAATGTATTTCGGTTTGTGTAGCCGAACCGCTCGCACCGCGCCGCACCCTGTCTGTGTGTCTTTAAAGGGACATTCCTGAGTTTGCTGCCTTGTAAGATGTTTCCGACTAATAAAATATTTCTACGATTAAACTTACATATTAAATATATTTTCTTGTTTAGAATATCAGTGTCTGTATATTCAATGTGTTTCTGGTCGTCTTAATATTTCTAAGAAGCCCAAACTAGATTTTGTCTTCAAATGATTTCGTACGTACGAAAAAACTATATTTTAGGAAATAAAATTAAATTTAACCTAGTATAAATATTAGAACGATCGGAAACACGTTTAATATACAGCCACTAATATTTTATGCAGAAAAATATATTTGATATGTAATTACAATCGTTAAAAAGTCTCTGTTAGTCGATAACATCTTTAAAATTGTAGCAAATTCAGGAATGTCTCTTTAAACGTGTGACAACTCGTGTTTCAGATTGAAGAGGACTGGAAGTACGTGGCCATGGTGTTAGACCGCATGTTTCTGTGGATCTTCACCACAGCGTGCGTGGTGGGCACGTTCGGGATCATCCTCCAGGCGCCCTCGCTCTATGACCAACGAGAACCTCTGACGTCATCAGACTTCGCTGACAGCTGCTATCAGGCGTACACGTCTAGATGATGTAAACACTACCTCGAGAGACAGTGGCGCGTGTCTGTATACACCAATAAACTATCGGAATCTTGGTTTTTAAGACGTGTAAATAGAAATTGTTTAGCCTTTTGGTTTATATAACTAAGCCTATTGTTATTAATGTGTATGTGTATGTGTGTGTGTGTGCGTGTACGTGCGTGTGTGTGTATGTCTGTGTGTGTGTGTGTGTTTGGTGTGTGTGCGTGCGTGCGTGCGTGCGTGCGTGTGTGTATGTTTATGTATTTACCGGGACTATCCTATATTTTCTGCCATAGCAAGACTTCTGTTTATTCACGCGACAAAAAGACACACATTCTGCTTATGCCATCTTCTTCTTCTTGTTTTTGTCATTTTTATATAGCTTTAAAAAACACTATCTTACCTTACATGTTTTAAATATAAAGCATACAAATAAATACAATTGGAATGACCTTTGGTCGAATTATTTCATATTTTGTTTGGCCGTTGAAAGAAATAATAAATTCCTATGTACGTGATTATTTAAAACTAAAATCGATATTGAGACACTGCAAAACTTCACGATGTTGAGAAATGAAAATGCAAATAAATTATAATGTTAATAATTTTAAAATATTTTATTTTCCGAAAACCTTTTTAAAACGGCTACAAACTATTTAATAATAGTACGCATATGATACCGGAACTGGGCCCCGTTCCACAAAGCGATCTTAGCCCTACGATTACCGTAACCACATAGCTACCCTATGCACTTAAGTTGATCTTAAGGCTAAGATCGCTTCGTGGAACAGGGTCCATGGGCGTAACCAGAGAGGAAAAAATGCCGAGGAAAAAACCCAGACCTGTCAAATAAATATCAGTGTCATGGGAAAAATAAAATAAATCTGGCGAAATTCCAGACGAGGCAAGCGCCTTGTCTACCTCATGCTGGCTATGCCACTGCGGAAGATATAGAAACGGACATTGAACAAATGTTATAAAATAGATCACTTTGCTGATTATTAAGCTTGAAGTCGAGAACACAGCAAAAGCAAGAAATAGAGCGTGAACAAGGTGGACTGCAACACTATAGGTATAGTTGAGAGGTTACTTCATTGCAATACGACTGACACTGCATTCTATAGGTATAGTTGAGAGGTTACTTCATTGCAGTGGACTGACGTGTTGTTTTATCATATAAATTGATATTTACATTTGCTTGAGAATGCCAGACGAAAATGTTGATGACAGCTCGTAATGTTTATTGTACGTAATGTGGCGTGGATGCTTTCACGTGAGTCGGCATGAGCAGTTTGGGCATCTCATAATCCTATCATGGTGCGAGCTGGCTGACAGGAATGTCATAACCATCACCAGCGTTATTCCGCTGTATGAGCAAACTTAATGATATCAACTGACGGCAAATTGTATTACATGGTTTCAGGTTCCTGTTTGTCGTGTTATGGAGTGGACATTGAAAGCTGACCAGCCGCGGACCTCTGGCAGGGTCAGCTCCGTGACCGAGGTGAGACCTCTTCACTTGGACTGCGCATTCTTACACGACTGCGAAATATTCCAACGAGATACACTGAACCAAACAAGAAACCTGACTCTTTTGAGAACGCTAGGCACTGGGTTGTGTCCCACTCGTGGCATTGGGGGATTTTCCATTCCAATACCAGCTCCAACTAAGAGCGAGTGCACCGCTGGTCTCAATGGGGAGCTGTAAGACCACGAACACTGAGTGTCTGTGACAGCATGGGTGCGATTGTGGTTGTGTCTTCCAAGTGTGTGGTCACTCATGATGGGGGGGGGGGGGGTGCGTCATTACTCGGCAGACCCAGTATGTTGTGTCCTCTATGCTCAGGTGAATTCCAGATAGCAAGCGTGTAGCGTAGCCCTTGGAAATAGTCACATATTGAAATGGAAATGCTGCAACTTTACAATTCATCTGTAATATGTTTATTATCCTGTTTGTGATGTCCAAAACAATGTCTGTGAAATGTCATGAATGAATGTTTAACGACACTCCAGCACGAAAAATACATCGGCTATTGGGTGTCAAACTATGGTAGAGCAAAATCAAAATAAAGTTATGCATCATTACATTCAGGGGGGAAATCTAATTAAAATTAGCTCCACTATTACATGTGGATCTAACAGCAGCCCGTTAGAGCTCGTATCCAGTTGACCTTTCATTCGACCAATCAAAACCCTACTTGCAAAATCATGCCAGTGATTTGAAAATAATTTTAAAACATTCGGGATTATGCCGAGGGTATACGATATGATTCGGGTGAATTACGAAGTATGCCGGAAACTAATTTCAATGTAACATTTTACATAAAATTCGTTTCAAGACGAAAAACCCCAAAACGTGATGGTATAGCCATAAAATCTGTTTATACTAGTATACAATCCAGAGTTTATTACTGCACTTTCCCCCCTATTTTTTCAATATTGAAATTGACCAATAAGTTCGCCTATTGCATAAATAGTCTCGCCCGATATTTTTAGAATTTGTATGCTCCCGAATAACGCTATAAAAGACTTAGTGTAATTGGTCGATATTTAAATTGTTATTTATAGATGAAATGTCACCTGGACATGGGAGTCCACGCAATGCTGTTAGATCTACTGGTAATAGTAATTAACCAGTGGAGCTAATTTTAATTAGGCCGGTTTCGGTGGCGTCGTCGTAGGCCAACGGTCTACAGGCTGGTAGGTACTGGGTTCGGATCCCAGTCGAGGCATGGGATTTTTAATCCAGATACCGACTCCAAACCCTGAGTGAGTGCTCCGCAAGGCTCAGTGGGTAGGTGTAAACCACTTGCACCGACCAGTGATCCATAACTGGTTCAACAAAGGCTATGGTTTGTGCTATCCTGTCTGTGGGAAACGCAAATAAAAGATCCCTTGCTGCTAATCGGAAGAGTAGCCAATGTAGTGGCGACAGCGGGTTTCCTCTCAAAATCTGTGTGGTCCTTAACTATATGTCTGACGCCATATAACCGTAAATAAAATGTGTTGAGTGCGTCGTTAAATAAAACATTTCTTTCTTTCTTTTCCCAATTTTAATTAGATTGATTCAGGCGGTCGGTTGTAGCCGTGATAAATCGCTCGCTTAATTCTCGGTCCGTCTAGAATCGATGCTCGCCGGTCGGTCCATTGGGCTATTTCGCGTTCCAGGCAGTGCACCACGACTGGTATATCAAATATTGTGGCATGTGCTATACTGTTTGTCTGAGGGTGCATATAAAAGATCCCTAACTACTAACGAAAACATGTAGCGGGTTTCCTCTCTTATCTATAAGCCAGAATTATGAAATATTTGACGCCCAATAGCCGATGATTTATCATCAACGTGCTCTAGTGGTGTCGTGAAAGAAACCAAACTTTAACTTTTATTACATTCAGGAAAACACAAAATCTTAATTAATTAGCTAGAGTCTGCAATTGGCTTTTGCAAGCAGAACAATCTGTAGCAGAGGTCACCCGAATCGTTGGAGAGAAAAGGAAAGGAATGTGTCTTTAACATATTAATACATGTGAAGCCACAGCTATTTGGCGACTAACAGTTACTTCCACACTTCGTTGAAAGAGAAGAAACACGCTACCTTTGTATAGGCTACTTCTACCGACGAAGCAGGAAGGTATCTTTTATATGCACTTTTCTGATAAGCAGGGCAGTACATACCAGGGGCATAGGCTGGGGGGGGGGGGGGTCGGACGAATCCCCCCGCTGAAGCAAATGGTCCGCTTTCAGTACTAAAACAAACAGGTTTATAAATATGGAGTTTCGGGTGGTGCAAAAACAAAATAGAAAAAGGTCCACTTGGTTCATATTCGAATCCCCCCAGGTCCAGATCACGCTACACCCCTGGCATACCAGTTCTGGATCACCAGTTGGGATGCAATGAAAACAAGTCCTTCGATGGTAAACATTTGTGCGACATATCGCGCTTCGGTCGAACGCTCTACCATTGAACTCCAGTCCGCTGTCGAACGCTCTACCTCTGAACTCCATCCCTCGATTAAACAATATCGGGATGCAGTTGATGACATGACGAATTTCCACAACCTAGCTAGTTACGTTATCTGACCGCCCAAGGTCAAGAATTCCATATCGGACTTTAATAATGGAGGCTGAACAAATCCGCTTACGCTATTTATGTAATCGGTTTGCGACTGCCACGTGTAAACGGTTTAGAACAGCCGCAACGTATCTCAATCATTTACTAACATCATGTGAATGTAATGTATGACATGTGACCTACTCCCGTGGCATCTTCAGTCGCTGTGCTTGAATAAAGTTATTAAAGTTGATGATCTTGTCTTTTAATTTGTATTTCATTCAAAGGTCGGATAAAATCATCATTTCCGTTTGCATACTGAACTGTTAGAATTACAAACAAAAATCTTATGTTTCTTATTCATGTCAGTATATGAAGGAAATGTTTTATTTAATGACGCACTCAACACATTTTATTTACGGTTATATGGCGTCAGACATATGGTTGAGGACCACACAGATACTGAAATAGGAAACCCGCTGTCGCCACTTCATGGGCTACTCTTTTTGATTATCAGCAAGGGATAGTACATACCACGGCCTTTGTTTTAGAAGTTGCATAGCATTGGCTGGAACGAAAAATAGCCATATGGGCCCACCGACTGGAATTGATCCTAGGTCAATATATGAGTCTTAAAATGTTACTTTCTGTCGAATTATCTCATTACGCTCTAGCAGTTTGCACCAGTGAACTTTACGACTAAATGACTTTCGGAAGAATGAAACATTGTCCTACAACTGAATAACTCCACCAGAAATTCTTGCTTTGCAGTTTATAACATCCTTCTGTAAAGCATTATTCAAAAGTATCAAGACACACATGAACTCTATTATATAGTTCATTTGATGACATTCCAAAGCATAAGAAAATACTTGAGAGCATCTCACAGAAGTAATAAAATCAATATCAGACGCATTCCACCAAATCAAATCCCTTTTACGTGGCTAAAGTAGCTTCATGCCACTTTTGATTTATACCATATTTATTACCACAAAATGTTAATGGCAAAGGATCGGTTAGCAGGCAATTCTTATATTAAGACCTGTCAATAGATCATACCAACTATATTGTGCAACAATGTTGCAAGTAAAAAGACCACCTAAATATTACATTACGTGAACGACACGCGTTTTAACACAAACACAGAATGAGTGAGTGGGAGAGTGAATGAATAAGTAAGAGAGAGAAAGGGAAAGGGTTCAAGTTCAAGTTTGTTTTATTTAACGATACCTCTAGAGCACATTGATTTATTGGATGTCAAATATTTGGTAATTATTACATGTAGTCTTAGAGAGGAAACCCGCTATATTTTTCCATTTGTAGCAAGGTATCGTTTATATGCATCATTCCACAGACAGAATAACACATACCACAGCTTTTGCTATACCAGTCATAATGTACTGGCTGGAACTAGATATAGCCCAATGGGCCAACGAAGGGGATCGATCCTAAACTGACTGCGCATCAGGCGAGCGCTTTACCACTGGACTACGTTCCGTCCCGAAAGGGTGAAGTGGAGTGAGGGTTAGTGGACTGTCTTATATATAGACAGAGAAAGAGATAGCCAGGGAGGAAGAGGTAGGAAAAGATGAGGTAGAAAGATGAGAGGGTAAGGGTACGTTTACGTTAGAGTATGCGTCAAATCGTATTATGCCACCTTTCAGTAATATAAACGATAATACAAATACAATGTACTCCAATGCACCGGACTTTCAGTAGGACCCACCAAAAGTGTTGAGAACAAAATAATCTGGTGCAGTAATAAATATTCAGGAGTTCTAGAATAATGTGGCCCGATGCTTTCTTAGATTCTAGTACCCAAATCATTCCGTTGTTCATGTAGGGTGTATATCACCAAAGCAAATTCCGTAGATGACAATAGCAGCATATGTGGCTAAAACTCCTACCTGCATCGTAATAATCGACATATACACCGCGGATATAAATACTACCATTTCAGAGATAACGGGTAGCGTCTATGACTTCCCTAGTTAGTCATAAAATTTGAGGTTATTTTGTTGTTATTGTTTACAGGTACCCCATACATGTTTCAAGCAATAGGCTACTTGACACAGTGGTACTAGAAGAAATGAAATTGCATACATTCAATTTTACAACCAACACTCTCACATTGATCACCAATCACTGCTCTATCAAATGTTGTGTGAACCTCGAACTTTGACCCATCCGGACGTTATTTGGTTTAGTACTACCTGTACGTTTCCTATTGTCAGTGGACAAACTCATTACTTTCAATGTGGCGCTTTTTGTTAAATTACTTTACTATTAATTATTTAACTAACATTAATTATGTGATCATATCTACCGACCTGTGTAATTGTACTGAGGTCTACGTCAACCAGTAGCTAGTTGAAATCGAACAAGAAAGAAAGAAATGTTTTATTTAACGACGCACTCAACACATTTTGTTTACGGTTATATGGCGTCAGACATATGGTTAAGGACCACACAGATATTGCGAGAGGAAACCCGCTGTCGCCACTTCTTGGGCTACTCTTTTCGATTAGCAGCAAGGGATCTTTTATATGCACCATCCCACAGACAGGGTAGTACATACCACGGCCTTTGATATGCCAGTCGTGGTGCACTGACTGGAACGAGAAATAGCCCAATGGACCCACCGACGGGAATCGATCCCACACCGACCGCGCATCGAGCGAGCGCTGTATCACTGGGCTACATCCCGCCCCAAATCGAACAAGAAAGAAAGAAAGGTTTTATTTAACGACGCACTCAACACATTTTATTTATGGTTATATGGCGTCAGACATATGGTTAAGGACCACACATATTTTGAGAGGAAACCCGCTGTCGCCACTGCATGGGCTACTCTGTCCGATTAGCAGCAAGGGATCTTTTATTTGCGCTTCCCACAGGCAGGATAGCACAAACCATGGCCTTTGTTGAACCAGTTATGGATCACTGGTAGGTGCAAGTGGTTTACACCTACCCATTGAGCCTTGCGGAGCACTCACTTAGGGTTTGGAGTCGGTATCTGGATTAAAAATCCCATGCCTCGACTGGGATCCGAACCCAGTATCTACCAGCCTGTAGACCGATGGCCTAACCACGACGCCACCGAGGCCGGTCAAATAAAACAAGAAGACGTATATTATATTACTATATAGTCAATATTCCCCGTACCCTGCTAATGCAAGGAAATCACACTCATTTGGCTGATAACAGAAAAAAACCCCATTGAAAATGAAAACTCTTTCATTGCAAAATACAGTATTAGATCACGAGACTAATTAATATGTGTACTTATTATCCATATGGTTACAAATATATTGGTACGTATCAAAGTGATATGTCCCACTAGTACGCCAATTGGGATGTAACACTTTTGACGTCACACGATGACGTCATTAATTGGCGTACTACAACCTTACATGAACGTCAACGAAACGAGATGAGTGATATAAATTAAGATCGATTATGAGTAATAAATAGGATATTAAACTCGCTACCATTTCGTATCATGTTTATTTTCAAAATTATTTTAATCGGGACTTAAACATAATACGAAATGAAAACTCGTTTAATATCAGATATAGATATAGAGAGAAGAAACCCGCTGTCGCCACTTCATGGGCTACTCTTTGTCAATTAGCAGCAAGGGATCTTTTATATGCACCATCTCATAGACAGGATAGTACATACCACGACCTTTGTTACACCAGTTGTGGAGCACTGGCTGGAACGAGAAATAGCCCAATGGGGCCACCGACGGGGATCGATCCTAAACCGATTGCGCATCAAGTTAGGCGGATGACTTGAAACACAATCGTGCTACGTTCATTCCGAAAAATTATTATTTAAAAAAAAAATTTAATGCATTTATTGAAACTCAAATACAACATAGTTATCCCCTAATTAATGATATTACAAAATGTAATGACTATATTTATAGGCGTACGGGCTCCCATTTTTGTAGGAGGAGCAGGCTGATTTTTGCCCGAATTAAACAAAAGTGCCCGAATTTGGATTACATCGTTTATTCATATTAGCATTACTGCCAAACAGCTATATAGGGTTGTAAGCGAATCGCCACTCATTTTTACATGGATTACAATTAATATTGTGTGTAGAATAATGAAAATACATAGTGAAAAGTATTCAGGCTAGCTTATTTTCCCCGAATTTCTCTACTGTGTTTGCCCGAATTTCGTATGCTTATGATCATATTCCATGTGTGTATCTATTATCGTTATCACCTTTGATGCAACTAGTCGTCAGTACAAAGTAAACGTGTGGTTTCAGGCAGTTTAATTAAGTTTGTTTTATTTAACGACGCCACTAGAAGCACATTGATTTTTTTATCTTATCATCGGCTATTGGACGTCAAACATATGGTCATTCTGACACTGTTTTTAGAGGAAACCCGCTGTCGCCACATAGGCTACTCTTTTACGACAGGCAGCAAGGAATTTTTTATTCGCGCTTCCCACAGGCAGGATAGCACAAACCATGGCCTTTGTTGAACCAGTTATGGACCACTGGTCGGTGCAAGTGGTTTACACCTACCCATTGAGCCTTGCGGAGCACTCACTCAGGGTTTGGAGTCGGTATCTGGATTAAAAATCCCATGCCTCGACTTGGATCCAAACCCAGTACCTACCAGCCTGTAGACCGATGGCCTAACCACGACGCCACCGAGGCCGGTACTATCAAAAAAAGTAGATCTGTCACTTAGATTTCATTAAATACAGCACATTTAGAGGTACAAAAAAAGTTTTCATTCACTAGCGACTCGCTTATTTTTATTATTGTTATATTGCACGAAAAACTGCACATACAGATACGTTTTTGATTGGGGGTGGGGGGTGGGGGGTGGGGGTGGGTGGGGGGACATAGGCCAGTGGTAAAGCGCTCGCCTGATGCCCGTTTGTCTAAAATCAATCTCCGTCGTTCGGTTCATTCGGCTATTTCTTCTTCCAGCCAGTGCATCACGACTGGTATCTCAAAGGCCGTGGTATGTGTTGTCCTGTTTGTGGGATGTTGCATATAAAAGATCCATGGGTACTAATGGAAATATGTTGTGGGTTTCCTCTCTGTCATTATCGAGCCGTGTACCGGACTCGGTGGTATAATGTTTAAGCCATCGAACTTAAAGATGGTAGGTACTGGGTTCACAGCTCGGTACCGACCCTCAGCCAGAGCGAGTTTCACGACTCGTTGAGTAGGTGTAAGGCCACTACACTGGCGTCTCTCTCACTAAACACTAATAACTAAACACTAACTCACTGGGACAGACAGCCCAGATAGCTGAAGTATGTACCCAGGATAGCGTGCTTGAACCCTAATAGGATATAATCACGAATATAAGTTGAAATGAATGAATGAATGAATGAATGAACGAGCAATTCGTATTAATTACACGATGTAACATCGATACATGTTTCGCACTAAACAAACTCCAATAACTAGCCGTATTGAGCTCGCTGCCAAGAAAAGTGTTGGCTTACGGCTTTCGCTGTTCTGTTTTTGATTAATAACGAAGACCTGCCTTGACAAATACGGTGAGGTGAGAGGCTCGAAGACGTGACGACCAGATACGAGTCTGATTATTGGGTTAGCCAGTAACGTGAAGCACTCAGTCATTCCGGGCAGAGGGGCTCGGGTTTATTCCCAATCAAACTGTCAAATTAAACAAGGAACATTCATGTCAAATGCTTGTTAGCGGAACGGAAATGAACGCCGTATGGTTTTCTCTATGGGTTCTGTCTTCATAGATGCTGGAACTGTTTTGTCCTCTAGGCTTATTAAACTGTCAGATGATGGCTGTTCAGCAGCTCTACGGCGCTATACCGTTTATTCTGTATGTTTTACGAAAGTTTTTTTTTAATGTCATTGAAATCACAATTTAATATTGTTAGAATTAGTGTCCCTAAACCATTATGTCGCTGGTGTTCTAAACGGTAGTGCATTTCCTCAATATAAATCAGGTGGATTACCACAATCTCTAGTACGGGGACTACAATCTCTAGAGGAGTGGGGGGGGGGGGGGGGGGGAGGGGGCACAAGTCATATGTATATATATATGTATATATATATATATATATTATATATATATATATATATATATATATATATATATATATATGGTACTCCCCGAGTATTTCATACTTCAAGCCTCGGCTTTCATACTTTTATCAACTCGTGCTGATAAATTATGATATCACAAGACACGAGGGGGGGGGGGGGGGGGGGGGGGGGGGTATTCTTTTTATCATTCATTATCATTATTTTCATTTGCGACAGTTGTAAACAATGTCAGTAATGTGTGTTGAATACCACTATATTTGGCAGCGGTAGACTCATTAACTAGCACACCGGTAGTGGCGTGACGTCACTAATGGTAGGTTCAGCGCTGAAACAAACACAATGACGTAACAAAACATTGTCTTGTGATTAAAATTTGAGCAATCAAGATTATAATTTGCGATATCTCCTGCAGAGAATATGGCAGGAGATATCGCAAATTATAGTGCAAATTATAGTGCCAGCGATATCTCCTACAAAAGCCTATATATACTCTTCAAAAAAAGAAACGCAAAAGGGTACAAATGGGTTATAACTCCGATTTTATGTTTCCTACCGGTTCATGCTTTGTGAATATAAGGTCATTGCATGTCCCAAACACATTCCCACGGTTACATTCGATAAAACGCAGCTACTGTACAATAAAGTTCCAAAATGTGAATATTCGCAAAAACGCAGCCACGTGCAAACCATGTCACCACTGCACGTGCGTTGTCTGCACGTGCAACATGAACACCGACAGTATAAAAGTGCAGGGTGTTCGCTTGCCTGGCCTCTGTATCTGGCCGACAGTTGACAATCCAGGACATGCCACGTCTCAATGAACCGCAGAGAAACAATGCCATCGGCCGACTAGACGCAGGCGAATCCAGAACACCATCTCCAGACTGTGGGACCGTTACCAGCAACATGGATCAACACGTGACCTCCCTAGATTCGGTCGACCACGGGTCACTACCCCCGGGCAGGACCGCTACATCCGGGTACGCCACCTTCGGGAACGATTGACTACTGCCACCTCCACAGCCGCAGCAATACCAGGTTTGCGCAGGATATCCGACCAGACCGTACGGAACCGCCTACGTGAGGTAGGAATTCGTGCCAGACGTCCAGTTCGAGGTGTCATCTTAACACCACAACACCGTCGACTCCGACTGCAGTGGTGCCAGATTCATCGACAATGGCCTCAACTGCGATGGAGACAGGTGTGGTTCAGTGACGAGTCCCGATTTCTGCTCCGACGTCATGATGGAAGATGTCGCGTGTATAGGCGTCGTGGTGAACGTTATGCGGCAAACTGCGTGCAGGAAGTGGACAGATTCGGCGGGGGTAGTGTCATGGTGTGGGCAGCCATCTCACACACTGGCAGAACTGACCTGGTCCACGTGCAGGGCAACCTGAATGCACAGGGCTACATTGACCAGATCCTCCGGCCACACATCGTTCCAGTTATGGCCAACGCCAACGCAGTGTTCCAACATGACAACGCCAGGCCTCACACAGCACGTCTCACAACGGCTTTCCTACAGAACAACAACATTAATGTCCTTCCTTGGCCATCGATATCACCGGATTTGAACCCAATTGAGCATCTATGGGACGAGTTGGACCGACGCCTCCGACAGCGACAACCACAGCCCCAGACCCTGCCCGAGCTGGCAGCAGCCTTGCAGGCCGAGTGGGCCACCATCCCCCGGGACGTCATCCGTACTCTGGTTGCTTCAATGGGCAGGCGGTGCCAGGCAGTTGTCAACACACGCGGAGGCCACACCCGGTATTGACTCCAGATGACCTTGACCTTGGTGGTGTGTCCTATCACTTACTCACAATGGACTAGAGTGAATTGTGAACAATCCTGCAACATTTGGTAATTATCGGACTCACCATTCAATAATTAAATCAATTCTCCAAATGTTACGACAATGTGGTTTTGCGTTTCTTCTTTTGAAGAGTATATAATTCATATAGTTGAAGATATTCAGGGAAATACAACCAGTATGATCCACGTGTGTCATACGTGAGTCTTAAGGGAGCCGAGATGTGCGTCTCCCAGCGGACCCCCTGCAACTCCCGTGCGACATCCATCAGACTTCCGTGCAACTGTCGTGCAACCTGTGCAAATCTCATGCGAGCGTATGCGAGCCTGGTGCAGAAAGGCAGTCGCATGGCAGTTGCACAAGTGAGACTGCGCGGGGGGGGGGGGGGGGGCTAGGTAATTCGTAAGGGAATCGCACGGCTGTACAATCTTTTAGTCGCACCGCAGTTGTACGATAACGTGTATGTATAACCCAATACGGCATACCATGTATGTATGTATGTATGTATTGATGTATGTATGTATGTATGTATGTGTGTGTGTGTGTGTGTGTGTGCGTGTGTGCGTGTGTGTGTGTGTGCGGGCTGGTGGTAAGTGCTTGCTGGTCCCAATTTCACAAATAATCGTAAAGTTAAGTTTACGTTTAAAGCTTACACCTGTCATACGTGTACGTGTACGTATACGTTTACGGTTGCTCAATTTGACGAAGCAGATCGTAAATAAATAGTTTGCACGTAAATCTATTACTCTTTTCCAATGTAACTCTTTTAGCAGCAAAAACACATAAAGTGTGAAAACTATTTCCGGTATGACAACCATGCGTATAACACGTGTTCAATCGAAACTCAGGCAAAGTTCGATAGCTCTTCCACGAGTATAAAAAAAAAGATGTTTCAGTGGAAAGTTTGGATTTTAAATGTGATGGGGGGGGGGGGGGGGGGGTGGGGGGGGGGGGGGGGGGGGGGGGGTAGGATTTCACTATATGATAGGGCCGTTTCAACAATTACAGATGGTAGCGCATAACGTTCGAAACATACCAAACGATCTACATGTCCTCAACTTCCTTTTCACTGTCATTTCGGTTTTCGGGGATGGCGGTTGTTTGTTTATTTCTTTTGTTTTAATAAATACTTTTAAAAAGACAAACAAAAAACAACAAACAAACAAACACCCAAAAGCTTTAAAAAATCATGTGTGTTTCTGGGAACGTGCTGTAAAAATTATGTGTGTTGTTTAGTTTTGTTGTTGTTGTTGTTGTTGTTGTTGTTTGTCTTTTGACTATTTTCACCCCTACGGTCTGAGATAAAATGTTATGTATATGCTCGTATATTTTATTTATATCACAACAGGGCATTGCCCAGTGGTAAAGCGCTCGCTTGATGTGCGGTCGGTCTAGGATTGATCCCTGTCGGCGGGCCCATTGGGCTATTTCTCGTTCCAGATAGTGCACCACAACTGGCATATCAAAGGCCGTGGTATGTGCTATCATGTCTATCGGATGGTGCACATAAAATATACCTTGCTACTAATGAAACAAATATAGCGGGTTTCATCTCTAAGACTATATGTCAAAATTACAAATCGTTTGACATCCAATAGCCAATGAGTAATAAATCAATGTGAAAGCGAAATGTTTATTTTCATAAATCAATATTTGGTTTTTGCTATGGAGTTCAATCGCAACTGGTGTCATTAAACAAAACAAACTGTAACTTTACCTTTAATCCATTAGATTAGAGGAAGGGGGTATTTCACGGAGTGTGCTCTAGTGGTGTAGTTAAACAAAACAGTCTTTAACTTTACCTGTAGTCTGTTAGTGTGGAGTGGGTGAGTATTTCACGGAGTGTGTACTTGCTGGTTGAAGAGGACCACATCATATCTTTGGCAGGAGCGGACGTAGCCCAGTGGTAAAGGGCTCGCTTGATGCGCGGTCGGTCTAAGATCGATTCCCATCGGCGGGCCTATTGGGCTAGTTATTGTTTCAGCCAGTGCACCACGACTTGTATATCAAAGGCCGTGGTATGTGCTGTCCTGCATGTGGGATGGTACATATAAAACATCTATTTCTACTAATGGAAAAATGTAGATTAGATGTAGATTATATGTCAAAATTACCAAATGTTTTACATCCAATCACCGATGGTTAATAAATCAATGTGCTCTAGTGGTGTCGTTAACTAAAACAAACTTTTTTTCTTTGTTATAATATGTGATAAGCACATTTGAATTTAAAAATGTGTGAATCAAATGACACGGTGACACAATTGAAAGTCACTGGATTTGCAAAGGGAGTTAAATGTTTTTTAAAAATAATTATTTCAGGTTTTTTCAGTGGCCATTTTTTCTCTTTAATGCTTGAATGTGAACAGGAATTGCTTTGGATCGCAATGTTGCACTTGTCACATCGACTCGTATCAGTCCCGCGATTTCACCAATGTTTTATTTTTTCTTGGAAAAAGATATCTCCTGATTAATTGGTGATGGTCCATGTTGTCAAGACCCGTTGTTCTATCACGAAAAAACCACATTTCTCACCGCAGTTGCTGGCGCTGCAAAGTTGCCAAAACAAAAAGTGCTACCATTTTATCAGTTATCGAAGCAGACTCACCGTTTTACGTTTGTCATTATTTGTGACTAAAGGCCCTTATTATTGCACGTGTGTTACGTTTAGACTCTTTTATGAAATGTTTTCAAATCGTACATTTACATTTAAGTAAAAATACGTTTACGAATCTTCGTAAAACTGGGTTTTGATTTGTGGTCGATCTAGGATCAGTCCCTACTGGGCTGTTCCTCTTTCCAGCCAGTGCCAACACTATGGTATGTACTATTCTGTCTGTGAGATAGTGCATATAAGAGATCCTCTGCTGCCAATTTATAATAGTATCACATGGCGTAGCGGCAGTGAGTTTTCTCTCTCCTTAACTATATGTCCGACTCCATATAACCGTAAATAAATGTGTCGAGTGCATCGTTAAATAAATCATTTCTCCCTTCCTTCAGATGACTTAGACTAACTAGTTATTTGCTTCTCGTTGATTCGTGGTATTTAGATAACCATGCTATTGTCCCCGACAAAGCACTTTACATTGGCCGACTACTTTGGTATGTATCGTCGAGATTGTGACTTTAGATGGTCCACCGGCCTCGGTGGCGTATTGGTTAGGCCATCGGTCTACAGGCTGGTAGGTAATGGGTTCGGATCGTTAAATAAAACATTTCTTTCTTTCTTTAGATGGTCCAATGAAAGAAAGAAAGAAATGTTTTATTTAACGACGCACTCAACACATTTTACCCACGGTTATATGGCGTCAGACATATGGTTAAGGACAACACAGATTTTGAGAGGAAACCCATTGTCGCCACATAGGCTACTCTTTTACGACCCCCTGCGCGTGCTGTAACCTCACCGTGGTGCAGGGGTGTAACATTCTCTTTGAGAATGGCCAATACAGCACAAATTGAAGTTTAGAGTAAAATTCGGTGTCCGTAAAATTCTGTGATATTTGTATTTGTATTTTTGCACAGTTCTTTACACTGTTTTTGTTTAAACCTTGAATTTTTATATTGATGTTGATCATCACTTTATTTATTTGCATTACCATAGTTTGACACCCAATAGCCGATGTATTTTTCGTGCTGGGGTGTCGTTAAACATTCATTCATTCATTCATACTTTTACGACAGGCAGCAAGGGATCTTTTATTTGCGATTCCCACAGGCAGGATAGCACAAACCATGGCCTTTGTTGAACCAGTTATGGATCACTGGTCGGTACAAGTGGTTTACACTTACCCATTGAGCCTTGCGGAGCACTCACTCAGGGTTTGGAGTCGGTATCTGGATTAAAAAAACCACGCCTCGACTGGGATCCGAACCCAGTACCTACCAGCATGTAGACCGATGGCTAACCACGACGCCACCGAGGCCGGTCCAATAAAAGACGACATAACGCCTGTTCTCTCATACTGTTTGCAATTAGTGGCAATGTGCATTCAGAGACAGCTTCCAGCCTGTGCACCACGACTGGCACACCAAAGACCGTGGTATGTGCAATCCCATCTGGGATGGTGCATATCAAATATCCCTTGCTACTACTCGGAAAATATAGCGGGTTTCCTCTCTAAGACTATGTTAAAATTACCAACTGTTAGACATCCAATAGCCAATGATTAATAAATCAATCCTTGGTTTTTGTTGTGGAGTTTCACCACAACTTCCATCTAACACTTCTAATTATTCACATGTTCACGTGTGAATGAGTTAAAGTTTGTTTTGTTTAACGATAGCACTACATCACATTGATTTATTAATCATCGGCTATTGGATGTCAAACATAGGGTCATTTTGACACAGTCTTAGAGAAGAAACCCACTACATGTTTTCATTAGTAGCCAGGGATTTTTTTATGCACCATCCCACAGACAGGATAGCCCATACCACGGCCGGTCGTGGTGCACTGGTCAGAACGAGAAATAGCCCAATGGGCCCACCGACGGGGATCGATCCTAGACCGACCGCGCATCAGGTGAGCGCGTTACCACTGGGCTACGTCCCGCCCCACGTGTGAATGACGACAATAAAACAATACAACAATAAAATATATCTGTATTGTTTCAAATTGATTTTATGGATAGTCTTATATCAACTGACATCTCAACGCAATATTCATTCTGCACAAACCCGTGTCACGAAAGACTAAATACTATTTGCTTTCCAAAAACCTATAACATATGAAGAATGTCCATTTGATGAGATATCGCCATCAGTGTATATGAGATGACACAATTTGGAATTAACAGTGAGGTCTTCTTCGTCTATGGTCCCAGTCACGTGGGCGAGTACCCCGTGTAGCAGCTGGCTTTAAAGTCGACGGCAGTCAGCGGCTGTTTGTCGTCGTACAGAGTGGGAGCCTGCAGGATGATCCCGAACGTTCCCACCACACAGGCCGTTGTAAAGATCCACAGAAATATGCGGTCTAACACCATGGCGACGTATTTCCAGTCCTCTTCAATCTGAAAAATAACGAAGAAAAAAAGTCATCGTGTTATGTTAGGCTCAGACTGCCAACTGTTATGACGGAGTTGTCCAACTCTCCTATCGCACGACTTCTATGACTGTCCATTTGCTAGTCTGAGCAGTCTTACAGCTCGAAAACCATCGTACACAAATCCTACGACCGATTAGTTGTTAATCTGAGCGCACCCATTGTAAGTCAGGAGTGGGGGGGGGGGGGGGGGGGGGGGGGGGGGAGTTACGACGCAACTGTCGACTTGGCCGACTCTGTCGTGACAGTTGACAGTCTGACCCTAGCATTAGCCATATTTACCAGTATGTCCAGGTTCCTTCGTAAAATCTCAAAATCTCAAAAATCAACCATTTCAGTAAGAAAGTTGGTCCGTATGGTTTACCTAAGTAAAGTAAGTCCGGTTTTGTCAATTGTGTTTGTGCAACAAAATCGTTTACATCAAATTTGATTGATATTTTCTTAAGTTTAATTTAAAAAACATGAATTGGTTCACAATGTGTGCTACCCAAATGCTCCTGTTAAAAGAGACAAACAATATTTAACTTGCTACCAAAATGAAACAAAACTGTCAAATATATCACAGCGTCAAAGAAAGAAAAGAAAGAAATGTTTTATTTAACGACGCACTCAACACATTTTATTGACGGTTATATGGCGTCAGACATATGGTTAAGGACCACACAGATTTTGAGAGGAAACCCGCTGTCGCCACTACATGGGCTACTCTTCCGATTGGCAGCAAGGGATCTTTTATTTGCGCTTCCCACAGGCAGGATAGCACAAACCATGGCCTTTGTTGAACCAGTTATGGATCACTGGTCGGTGCAAGTGGTTTACACCTACCCATTGAGCCTTGCGGAGCACTCACTCAGGGTTTGGAGTCGGTATCTGGATTAAAAATCCCATGCCTCGACTGGGATCCGAACCCAGTACCTACCAGCCTGTAGACCGATGACCTGCCACGACGCCACCGAGGCCTGTGACACAGCGTCAAATGAACGAATTTCATAGTTATGTCAATGTATTGTCATTTCAGAGGGGCGTGAAGTAGCCCAGTAGTAAAGCGCTCGCCTGATGCGCGGTCGGTCTGGGCTATTTCTTGTTACAGCCAGTGCACCACGACTGGTATATCAAAGGCCGTGATATGTGATATCCTGTGTGTGGGATAGTGCATATAAATGATTCCTTGCTACTAATGGAAAAAAGTATCCAGTTTCCGATCTCTAAGACTATATAACAAAATGTTTAATAAATCAATAACCAATGATTAATAAATCAATTAGCTCCAGTGGTGTCGATGAACAAAACAAATTTTAACTTTTGTCATTTTAGTTGGCTTGTCCGGTGGGATAAGTTGAGCAATAAGACTATAGCATCACATAAGTTTGTTTTCTTTAACGACACCACTAGAGCACATTGATTTATTAACCATCGGCTATTGGATGTCAAACATTTGGTAATTTTGACACAGTCATAGAGATGAAACCCGCTAATTTTTTCCATTAGTAGCAAGGGATCTTTTATATGCACCATCCCACAGACAGGATAGCACATACCACGGTTTTTGATATATCAGTCATGGTGCACTGGCTAGAGCGAGAAATAACCCAATAGGCCCGCCGACGGGGATCGATCCTAGACCGACCGCGCATCAAGCGAGCGTTTTTTCACTGGGCAACGTCTCGCCCTAGAATCACAGAGTACAACTGAAACCTCTTCACTAGTGATTGAATTAATGAATGTTTAACGACACCCCAGCACAAAAAATACATCGGCTATTGGGTGTGAAACTATGGTAAACGCAAATCTAAAGTGATGATCAACATCAATAAAAAATTCAACAGTTAAATAAAAACACAGTGTAAAGAACTGTGCAAAAATACAATTATCACAGATAGATACTGACTTTTACTCAAAATGTTAATTGTATCTCGAAGAAAAAAAGTGATTTGTGCTGTATTGGCCATTCTCAAAGAGAATGTTACACCCCTGCATCACGGTGAGGTTACAGCACGCGCAGGGGTTTCCACTACTGATACATTATCCTAATCTATTACATCCAGTGCTTGTGACCTGCAGCAGCGTACACTGTGACGTCAACCTCAAATATCGCATTTATGACACTGCGGCAACACAAGTTAATACAACATTATACGTTTATAGATTATAGACAGATCTTTTACAATAGACTTATGGTTCTGCCACTAACTCCGTAGCCACACCACTGTGGAAATACCGGTATTTTTTTTTTTTTTTTGGGGGGGGGGGTTTTCTAGCATATTAAGATTTGTGAATCTAGAGTGCTTGCCGAACGTAAAGTCAGTTGTAAACAGTATTTTCATTGTTATTCACCCAGGTCGATATATGGTGGTGTACCTACTGTCACTCTTGGTATTTAATCTCAAATGTGCAACATGTAATATTAGATCGCGATTCTTACAACTGTACTATATGCATAGAAAGGAATGGAGGCAGAAACACAGACATCTACATACAGACAGCCAGACCCCCCCCCCCACACACACACACACACGTGTGCATACACAGATGCATGCACGAACGTATCTAAATAGATGTACTTGTATATGTATGTATGTATGACATTGTATGTATGTATGTATGTATGTATGTATGTGTGTGTGTATGTATGAACGAATATATGTATATACATAATTTAAAAAATTCCGCGTTTATACGATTTCCTTAATTCTGATTGTACGATGTTGAAGAAAAACTGAATGTTCACCTTCGATAAACCTCAAAAAATGACATCAGTGTCAAATAATCCAATAGTATTTACGTTACAGCAAAGCAGAATATTTCTCAGTGAGAAAATAATACGTTCCCTGTTATGAGTGACCGCTGGGGTAATAAAGATATTTATTACCCCAACGGTCACTCGTAACAAAAAAAATATTTTCCATATTTTCTCACTGAGAAATATTCTGCATATTAGGTTAAAGTACAATATTATTGGACGATTTGACGCTTACAACCAATGACCTTGTCGGTACTAGATATGACGTCACTACGATTTGGCAAACACAAAATGACGTCATGTAGTTTAAAGAGTTTGCGTTCACAACTCTTGTTTTCAGTGTGAACGTGATTAATATACCAGGTTATATCAATACTCAGAACAGTGTGTAAAGTGGTTTACATCATTTCTATACATGTAGGTGCATGTGTGTTGAAAATAAAGAATTTTAGAGAAAACAAATTGCTGGGTAATAAATAGAATAACACACTCGGTATCAGTTATTATCAAATTTATGTCCCTCGTGAAATAATTTTCACTTGTCAATCGTGGGAGAAATTGGAAAGTTTTTTTATATTAAGACAATGAGAATGATAGGCAGAGGCTGATAGATGAGAAAGATGAAAAAAAAATTTCACTGAGTACATGAATTTGATAATAACGGGTAACTCGTTTATTATTCTCTATTATATGTTATAACAGAGTGAACAACTCACGGATTGTGCGAGATCCTCAAATTTCATATGTTCTGCTATAAAATTAACGGCTTCCAGAGCTTCCTGCACTTCCTTGGAGAACCTGGGTCGACTCTCTGAGGCGAGCTCTCGCTCCACATACAGGAGTTCGCACTCGAGGGTCGAATGGTAGTCTGGGAGATCCAGCACATTGACACTGCCCACATTCCTGGCGACGTCGCGACCACCGTCTCGTACTGCCATGCCGTTGCAGTTTCTAACTGGAATTTTATAGCTTGGCACCTGTGGTTGGTGTGGTCTGCGCATGACTAGCAGTTTTGGAAAAATGGTCAAAAACACCCGCCTCACCCACGGGGACATACAGTGAGTGGCCGGAGACCTGAAGTGAACATTTAACACTATAACGGTCACTATGATGGACAGCGTCACTAGAATGATTGTAAACAGAAGGTATTTCCCGATCAGCGGCACGACGATAGACGTGGGTGGAATTATCTCCGTCAGGAGCAAGAGGAAGATGATAAGAGTCAGCAGGATTGATATGCACAGTGTGGTTTTCTCGCCCGAGTCGCAGGGGAGGTAGAACACCAAGATGGTGATGAACGATATAGCTACACACGGGATGATCAGGTTCACCGTGTGGAACAACGTCTTTCTGCGCATGGTCACCATGAATGTAATGTCTGGGTAGGTCGATTTACCCAGCGGGTCTAGTCTGGTGTTTTTCTGAGCGTTCACCTCGAGAAGATCCCACTCTAAGCTGGGGTAGAAATCTCGCAGATCCACGCCGCTGCGTATATTTACGTGGGGATCGTTGCTAGGAGCACACGTGTGCACGAGATCAACCTGATCCCCTTCGTACGTCCATGAGCCGAACTTCAAAGAACATGTCTGAACATCAAAGGGAAAAAATTCAACGTCAATGGGGCAAGAACTCTTGAAGATGGCAGGGGGTTCCCACACTACAAGCCCGGTATGGTGTAACGTAGCTTTGGTTGTCAGCGTTACTTCAAAGTTGCCATCAGCGCTGAAATAACAATTAGCAGTCTTATGCAAGGCCTTTACACTGAATTGTGCATTGCTGGATGCTTTAAAATCCATATTATTGATAATTAATGTTACACAATGTTAAACATAATATTAGATCCACTGTTGTTGCAAAGATGTTACAAAAGCCTTTGAAATAATTCAGAAGACAATGCCATGTTCCATGAAAATCAAAATAATGGGGTTCGAATAATGATCATCATAAGATTGTCTGGGATACTTAACTGATTAATTAAAAACACAACAACATAATTGGTCGAATGTACAGATCCAATTTTTCTTACATGCGTGTAACTATAAACATATATTTATAATGCTTAAACTACAGGTTTAAAAAAAAGGCTTCGTAACTTCGGCCAAATGGGTGTTTATAGCATATTTTAAGGAAATAGTAATTTAAAAATCAGCACCTTCATTTTGTTTATTTTTCTTACACATGATATTATTATTTTATTAATACGCTGAACTTTGATTTTCGAATTATAACAGTAATAGTATATCCATGTCGTTTCTACTTTCAGCACTGTCGTGTGGGTTTTGGTAGAACGTAACTTGCATATAACACGTAACTAAATCTTAACGTGTTATTTTTTAAAGAGACAATAAACGACCTACTGTACCTTTAGTTCAGGGACTCAGTAATAAAGCACACGCCTAATGCACGGTCGGTGTGGGATCGATCCTCGTTGGTGGGCCTATAGTTCTAGCCAGTGCACCACGACTGTTATATAAAAGGCCGTGGTATGTACTATCCTGTCTATCGGATGGTGCATATAACAGATCGCTTGCTACTAATGAACAAACTACAGTGGGTTTCCTCTCTAAGACTATATAAAAAATACCAAACATTTGACATTCAATAGCCAATGATTAATAAACCAATGTGCTCTAGTGGTGTCGTTAAACAAAACAAACTTTAACTTTACAGGTCTGGGGTGTGAACATATAATTCGTAATTAAACAATAACCTATTTTATAAAGAAAATAACAGGCCTACTTTACCTTTAATCCATTACGTTGGGGGGGGGGGGGGGGAGAGAGTATTTCACGGAGTCTATTCTAGTGGTGTATTAAAACAAAACAGGCTTTAACTTTACTGTTAGTCGATTAGTTTGGAGCGGGTGGGTGTTTCTGGGAATGTATTCCAGGCTTTAACTTTACCATTAGTCGATTAGTTTGAAGCGGGTGGGTGTTTCTCGGAATGTATTCCAGGCTTTAACTTTACCATTAGTCGATTAGCTTGGAGCGGGTGGGTGTTTCTCGGGGCGTGTACTTACTTGTTGAAGAGGACCACATCGGGAAGCCATATATCTGCCGAGGGCACCTGAAGCTCGGTGATTCCTCCATACTCCTTGGGCTCCCAGTCCATGGTACGGTCGTGCCACTCCTTGTACGAGACACAAGTCAACACTGTGGCTCTCACTGACCACCACTGACCAGGCGGCTATGGGCCTGTTCCGTTTGTTTACACATGCGTATCCAGAGGCGGACCTAGATAGTGGGGGTGGCAGGGGCCCGCCCCCCCCCCCCTAATTTTTGCGACAGTTATAATTTTATTATATATTAATTTTCGGGTTTTTTTTACGATATTCCCCCCCCCCCCTCCCAAAGTTCCCTTGGCATTCCGCCACATGTCATTGCCCTCCAATAGACTTTCTGGATCCGCCACTGGTATAATTATAAACGTTCTGCTGTTATACGATTCTGATTGGATAACGACAATTTAGAAAATAAATAAATAAAAAATAAAACGAATTACTCGATTCTGATTGGACAATGTCAATAATATATATAATTTTAAAATGTTAACATTTAATAAAATGCCATTTTTTGTTATGTAATATTGTAAACAGTTGCAAATCGCACTAGAGTCAGATGAACGATTAACTTTATACATTGTGTGTGTACTATACGCAGTGTGCTTAGACAGGTTCGTTTAAATTCGGCTAACGCCAGTTAAACAGTCAAATGAAATTACTTTTGTTTTCTTACAACGGTGTGTTATCTAGTTTGTAAGTTATTTACTGAATATATAATAATACATGTAATAATCATAAAAGAACGTCAATATCAAAGGTACTATTTTACGCACTGTATAATCCAAACGGAACAATTGCAGTAAGCCGCTTGTGTTGAGGCTGAATGTTATTATGTCACCACAACCCATGCAGAAAGCAAGCCCATAGTGACCCATTCTCGTGCCGTCCTAACACCGTGCGTGCAGTTGGCTACATGACAAGGAAACTGCCAAGTTGTTTTAGTAGCAGGGACACAGCCAGACAAACGGTTCTAAGTTGTGAAAACGTGTGTATGGAGACTAGTACCGGCCTCGGTGACGCGTGGTTAAGCCATCGGCCTACAGGCTGGTAGGTACAGGGTTCGCAGCCCGGTATCGGCTCCAACCCAGAGCGAGTTCTTAACGGCTCAATGGGTAGGCCACTACACTCTCTTCTCTCTCACTAACAACTAACCCACTGTCCTGGACAGACAGCCCAAATAGCTGAGGTGTGTGCCCAGGACTGCGTGCTTGAATCTTAATTGGATATAAGCACAAAATTAGGTTGAAATGAAATAAAATCTGGTGTTTACGACACATTACTGTCTTATCTAATCACTGTTATTGCATGTAATCATGACATTTCGCGATCGAACCAGCCAAATACTGTTAGAAATCAATCCACATTATTTTATAAACACATATGCAAACACAATTCAAAGCACATATTCATTCATACATAAATGTATATTAAAAATTAGAACATGGATTGTATTTTAGAGTGATCGGTTAATTTTGTCTCAAGAATGTGACATGCTGGCAATGTCCCTGCAAACTAGATATTCAAATTGTTTTTTGGCCCGCTACAAAAGGACAAGACAATATCCGCCATCACACTTTCATGTTTAACTGAGATTCTTCTTGTCATTTCCGTAAATGACTTTCATGCACAACTCGAGCATATATCCCATTAATTGAGTTAATCAATCACATTGTTACAACGACCGATGCAGACTGTCATTGTGGATAGCCAAGAGTTTCGGGAAAATCCCCTCATTTCGTTGTTTTGTGACAGGGCACTCGATCTTTTCTAATAACTAATAATCAATATAAAACATGAGCTCGCATGACCAGGCTACACATGGTAGAATTGCGTTCACGTCATCTGTCTTTGTTCACGGTTCATACTGGTCAGATCAGAGAAATCCTAACTGCGTTCACGCCATCTGTCTCTGTTCACAGTTCATACGGGTCAGATCAGAGGAATCCTGGAAAGTTATCGAATTGCAAAAGTCGTTTTCCAGGCTTGGATAAGCATGGGATTTGTATTTGGGTCAAGGAAACTAAGAATTGGTTGATAATTATGGGGTTTTTTTTCATTTAAAACAGCACAAGGAGAGATCGACAATTTGAAATAAATAATGTATAATAATATTAGTAGTATTATTGGTATATGTTGGTGATCGCAGACATATCAGTGAAAATCCTGAAAGGGTCATGGGAAAGGCCTTAAAAAGTGACGGAAAGTCATGAAATGTACTTGATTTACTAATTAAAACAAACAAGGGAACACATATATGATAACAGCATATACAGACTGCAACCAAAAGCACTCATCCTCGGTATCAAGAGGTCAGTCATTCCCATATCGCATCTCTGTATTTTCCCGTCAGTGGGCACATTGGTCTATTTCTCGCTCCAGCCAGTGCACCACGACTGGTACACCAAAGGCCGTGGTAAGTGCTATCCTGTCTATGATATGGTGCATAAAAAATATCCCTTATTGCTAATCGAAAAGAATAGCCCATGAAGTGGCGACAGCGGGTTTCCTCTCTTAGTATCTGTGTGGTCCTTAACCATATGTCCGACGCCATATAACCGTAAATAAAATGTGTTGATTGCGTCGTTAAATAAAACATTTCTTTCCTTCCTCTGTATTTTATACAGGCATAGCTACTCTAGGAATAAATTAAATTTCTCTCGACCATTTCTTTCCATCGTAAAATTAAAGTGCATGATCCATTCTGCTGGTCGATAACGTTAAAGACGTATTGTATTATCTATTGCGCAGTTGTGTCGTGTGTAAGGTCGTGTCCAGTTATTCATTACACTCGAGTTAGATTCTAGATGTACTACAACATGGCAATGAAAATAAAATATTACTGTCTATCACCTTTTAATCAATTTGTATTATATTTCCTGAGGATTATTTATATCCTGTAAAATCCAAAGTAATGTTTTATCAATATGCAAGTTCGGTGCATTATATCTGTCACACTGTTGTAATAATATATGTATACATTTCGGTGGACTTCTCGTCAATGGTTCAATACGAGAGGCCCATGTCTTATTTCGGTGCACGTTCTCGTCAGTGGTTCAATACGAGAGGTCCATGTCTTATTTCGGTGCACGTTCTCGTCACTGGTTAAATACGAGAGGTCCATGTCTTATTTCGGTGCACGTTCTCGTCACTGGTTAAATACGAGAGGTCCATGTCTTATTTCGGTGCACGTTCTCGTCACTGGTTAAATACGAGAGGTCCATGTCTTATTTCGGTGCACGTTCTCGTCACTGGTTAAATATGAGAGGCCCATGTCTTATTTCGGTGCACGTTCTCGTCAGTGGTTCAATACGAGAGGTCCATGTCTTATTTCGGTGCACGTTCTCGTCAGTGGTTCAATACGAGAGGTCCATGTCTTATTTCGGTGGACGTTTTCGTCAGTGGTTCAATACGAGAGGTCCATGTCTTATTTCGGTGCACGTTCTCGTCAGTGGTTCAATACGAGAGGCCCATGTCTTATTTCGGTGGACGTTTTCGTCACTGGTTCAATACGAGAGGCCCATGTCTTATTTCGGTGCACGTTCTCGTCAGTGGTTCAATACGAGAGGTCCATGTCTTATTTCGGTGGACGTTCTCGTCAGTGGTTCAATACGAGAGGCCCATGTCTTATTTCAGTCCACGTTCTCGTCAGTGGTTCAATACGAGAGGCCCATGTCTTATTTCGGTGCACGTTCTCGTCAGTGGTTCAATACGAGAGGCCCATGTCTTATTTCGGTGCACGTTCTCGTCAGTGGTTCAATACGAGAGGCCCATGTCTTATTTCGGTGCAGTGGTTCAATACGAGAGGCCCATGTCTTATTTCGGTGCACGTTCTCGTCAGTGGTTCAATACGAGAGGCCCATGTCTTATTTCGGTGCACGTTCTCGTCACTGGTTCAATACGAGAGGTCCATGTCTTATTTCGGTGGACGTTTTCGTCACTGGTTCAATACGAGAGGCCCATGTCTTATTTCGGTGGACGTTTTCGTCACTGGTTCAATACGAGAGGCCCATGTCTTATTTCAGTCCACGTTCTCGTCAGTGGTTCAATACGAGAGGCCCATGTCTTATTTCGGTGGACGTTTTCGTCACTGGTTCAATACGAGAGGCCCATGTCTTATTTCAGTCCACGTTCTCGTCAGTGGTTCAATACGAGAGGCCCATGTCTTATTTCAGTCCACGTTCTCGTCAGTGGTTCAATACGAGAGGCCCATGTCTTATTTCAGTCCACGTTTTCGTCACTGGTTCAATACGAGAGGCCCATGTCTTATTTCAGTCCACGTTCTCGTCAGTGGTTCAATACGAGAGGCCCATGTCTTATTTCGGTGGACGTTTTCGTCACTGGTTCAATACGAGAGGCCCATGTCTTATTTCAGTCCACGTTCTCGTCAGTGGTTCAATACGAGAGGCCCATGTCTTATTTCAGTCCACGTTCTCGTCAGTGGTTCAATACGAGAGGCCCATGTCTTATTTCAGTCCACGTTTTCGTCACTGGTTCAATACGAGAGGCCCATGTCTTATTTCAGTCCACGTTCTCGTCAGTGGTTCAATACGAGAGGCCCATGTCTTATTTCAGTCCACGTTCTCGTCAGTGGTTCAATACGAGAGGCCCATGTCTTATTTCGGTGGACGTTTTCGTCACTGGTTCAATACGAGAGGCCCATGTCTTATTTCAGTCCACGTTCTCGTCAGTGGTTCAATACGAGAGGTCCATGTCTTATTTCGGTGGACGTTTTCGTCACTGGTTCAATACGAGAGGCCCATGTCTTATTTCAGTCCACGTTCTCGTCAGTGGTTCAATACGAGAGGCCCATGTCTTATTTCGGTGGACGTTTTCGTCACTGGTTCAATACGAGAGGCCCATGTCTTATTTCAGTCCACGTTCTCGTCACTGGTTAAATACGAGAGGTCCATGTCTTATTTCGGTGCACGTTCTCGTCAGTGGTTCAATACGAGAGGTCCATGTCTTATTTCGGTGGACGTTTTCGTCACTGGTTAAATACGAGAGGTCCATGTCTTATTTCGGTGCACGTTCTCGTCAGTGGTTCAATACGAGAGGCCCATGTCTTATTTCGGTGGACGTTTTCGTCAGAGGTTCGATTTGAGAGGTTCATGTCTTGAATTACGCTCTGATAAACTCTCTTTACGATGATTCATCCACCAAGTCAGAAAGAGTTTCACGTTCAAAATTATTTAGTTTAAACATAGTTTGAGTTGCATCGTTATGTTGAATGCTACGTTTAAGAGGTTAAACCCTCTGGTGTAAAACCAGTTATACACTTCTGAAGTGAAACTCGTTATATAAAATAAAACAATCTGTATACTTCATAAGCCACAATCTAATTAAAATTAGCTCCACTATTACATGTGGATCTAACAGCAGCCCGTTGGAGCTCATGTCCAGTTGACCTTTCATTCGACTAATCAAAACCTTACTTGCAAAATCATGCCAGTGATTTGAAAAGAATTTGAAAACATTCGGGATTATGCCGAGGGTATACGAAATGATTCGGGTGAATTACAAAGTATGCCGGAAACTAATTTCAATATAAAATTTTATATAAAATTCGTTTCAAGACGAAAAAAAACGTGATGGTATAGCCATAAAATCTGTTTATACTAGTATACAATCCAAAGTTTATTACTACACTTTTCCCCCTGTTTTTTTTAAATGTTGAAATAGACCAACAAGTTCGCCTATTTCATACATAGTCTCGCCCTATATTTTTAGAATTTGTATGCTCACGAATAACGCTATAAAAGGCGAAGTGTAAGTGGTCGATATTTAAATTGTTATTTATAGATGAAATGTCACCTGGACATGAGAGTCCACGCAATGCTGTTAGATCTACTGGTAGACCAGTAGAGCTAATTTTAATCAGATTGCATAAGCCATCATGTAGCATGGTATAGCAATCACTTCTCGACATACGGCCACCTATACACCGCATATTGTGATGCGGGTTGGAAATATTGTCTTGTCCTCCTTTACAGGCCAACCTGTGTAAACTTACTTGTTATAAAGCACTATGTCTGGAAGCCAAATCTCTCTAGAGGGAACATGGAGCCTCTCAACTCCCCCATATTCGTGCGGTATCCACATTAGTTTTTTATCCAACCACTCCTGGGGTCACAGATTAGATGCATAGAAAGGAAAAGTTAGTAAGGATAAGCACAGGACAAGCTAGGGTTGGAAAGTTTGTTAAAGAAACACAACACCAAAGGTTATATTTTCCGCATAACCCAGAAAGGTTAACTGCAAACATAAGTATGGAAATGCATGAACATTCTTTTATCAATACAAAAAGTCAAAATAAAATATAATCCATCATGAAATGTACTTTGTTCTCTTTTGAATACATATATATATTTTTTTATTTTTTTATTATTTTTTTTTGCAAAACATATGAATCAAGGAATGTACAGTATTATCTTTTGACAATGTGGTTTTGCAAAACGCCTGAATCAAGGAATACGCCATGATCTCTTTTGGAAAACAATTCTCAAGGTACCCATGACACACGTGTGCAACCAGCAGACAAATGATTTTGTATTGTGTGTTCTGTGAAGTTGTATGACGATCAGCACGTCGGACCACATTGCTATTGTGATATTGTTAAAAACAAACTTGTCAGTCTGGCAAGGTTCGCCATTTAATTAGCTGAATGAAATTTAAACATTTCTCTGTTGGTTTATGAATAATGCCCCAACGAATTACTACAGCATAATTTTCAGATGTTACCAATAAAACCTTTAGGAGGACATAACCTTTGAATATTTTAAAAATTAAACTTTAACTTAATACACTCAGAAATTTAAACATTCGAAAATATATCTATTCTACCTATGGCAATTGTTCCAGAAAATCCCTGTACCATGCTTCAGACACATACAATCAATATTCTGGGGGAAAAGATACGCTTTAAAATGTCCAATGTTAAACTTTTAATTTTAATGAAAACGAAACAAATATGTAAAATGTCCGAAATTTTAAAAATATTTTAATTTGTGGACAATGCCCCAGACAAGACACTGTGCTAAGTTCAAGAACTGTCTAAAGAAATATTTTAGATAGACTATAAAGTGTTCAAAGGTGAACTTCAATTTTAATTTAAGACATTCAATAAAATTGTGAAATTCTAAAATATTTCACTATTTGTTCGTTGAGATATAGAAAGCAGAGAATATACAACGTTTCTGAAAGAAAAAAACAACAACACAAAACGCAAGGATTAATTATTAAACATCAATTTTAAAAGGACCTGTGGGCTCCAATTTAAAAAAAACTATTTAATTTTTTTTATTTTTTTTTGGGGGGGGGGGGGGCGGCGGGGCGGGGGCGTGGAGTTTGATCCCCTAATCCCCGGCTCGTACGTTTGTGGCAATTTTAATCATAATTAAATACAATAGAAGTTATGAAATTTAGAAATATCTCCCTATTGAAACCACATTACTTTTCAGAATCATCGAATCAGAACTCTAGGACATGGACCTCGTTATCGTTATTCTCTTTAATTAATAAAACCGACTCCCAGAAAATACCTAACGGACGGAAAAAGCTCCACTGAGGAATATTATAGCGGAGCCTATGTGAGATCGGGTATCGCCCACGATGTCTAAATATAACATTTATTGGGGATGTGATGCATTTGTTTAATATCTTGACTGGATCATGTTCTTAACAATATGTGGAACACTGATCAATATTTAGAAGTAATGAAACGATAATGAACCTTTTAACCATCACAGCTGACCTACAGTCAAATTGTATGAAGAACTCTTCTGTACCGAGTTCACTGTTCAATGTATTGTTTGTCAATATACACTGAACGACAAAAGAAACACCAGTAAACACAAACACTATATTATAAACTCCGCAGTGTAAATTATCATATATGATTTTAATTAAACCAAAAATATCTTCTTTTTAATTTATCTTAGTTTAAAATCTCCGATTCTTGTCTCTGTTTTACATCACAAATAGCACTCCGTTGTTCTCATTATAGTACAGTATACATGTTCTCCCGCTTTAACGTGCTTGATGCCATCATCATCAAACACGTTTAAGTTTGTAATTATATGTAATGAGATTCACATATTAGTGATATTAGTGTTATAAACAGAAATGCTAGTATGTTAACAGAAATCGTGCAGGACAAACCAAACCAACATTAGTGGTTAATTCAGTAACTCAGTTCATTTGACAGATGGCGTACATGTACAAATGCAAAATGGTATAAGAGACAATCAATTGCGCTGATGTATTTAAATAACATGATTATATTTTTATAGTTTTAAATTAAATATGTAGTATATAAATATCTATTAAAAATGTTACAATATAATCGTTTAAATAGTCAAAATAAATATTTACATTTCCATATAATTATATTATTGTTTGATTAAAACATTATTACCAGTTGGTTTTATTGTAAGAGTAGTTTGCAACAATGTATTGTCCACATCTTGAAATAGACTTCTAACTGATCATGTGCCAATGTATTGTCCACATCTTGAAATAGACTTTTTACTGACCATGTGACAATGTATTGTCCACATCTTGAAATAGACTTCTTACTGACCATGTGACAATGTATTGTCCACATCTTGAAATAGACTTCATACTGACCATGTGACAATGTATTGTCCACATCTTGAAATAGACTTCTTACTGACCATGTGACAATGTATTGTCCACATCTTGAAATAGATTTCTTACTGATCATGTGACAATGTATTGACCACATCTTGAAACAGACTTCTTACTGATCATGTGACAATGTATTGACCACATCTTGAAATAGACTTCTTACTGATCATGTGACAATGTCATGACCTTACTAATGATCACGTGACAATGCTTACCTGTCTGAGCCAGACGTTCGTCGTCATCACCTGGTTCTTCTCATCCTGCAAGAGACAACACAGCAGTCTATTTAAAATTCAAGAGAAAACACAGCGGTCTATTTAAAATTCAAAAAAAAACTAAGCAGTCTATTTAAAATGCAAGAGAAAACACAGCAATCTATTTAAAATTCAAAGGGAAACCCAGCAGTCTATTTAAAATTCAAGAGAAAACACAGCGTGTGAGGAACAACTGGGGGAACCACTGACAACCTAAAATGATTCGATGCGAAGAAAAGTCCGTCCTGGACCTGTGCTTTTAAAACTTTAAAAAGTCTAGACTCAAACTTTAATGACATCACACACATGCAATTTATAAGGAATTGCTATGGCGTTAACGTCCCAGACTCTATTAGTCTTGACAGTCACGATTCTTAAAAGTTTTATAATAGTTCATGAGTCAGAACCCAAACCTTTTGGCAACCGGTACCACCCGTGGGGATGAATGTTCATAGTGATTTTTGTCACGGCCAACATCCCTAAAGATGGAAAACGAATCGGACCTAATAATATGTAATAGTCACATTATAATTGTATATTTTCTTTAGATTATGCATTTGTACAAAAAAGAGCTTTACTGTTAGCATTTAAAGCACTTATGTGTAGTAAGGGTGCCATACAATGTTATAAACTGATGACATTTTCAGATGGTTGTTTTAAAAATTCGTCATGTTAATTTGGAGCTATAATCACTTCAGTGTATGTTCGTTGGCTATTATTGATTCACTATTCGTCTAACTGTGCACCAGGAACCCTGTAATAAGGTAATATATATGCGTTCTATTTGTGACTGTTTCTTCTGTCAATCACTTAGCTGGTGTGTTCAGCGCGCGGCTATTACTGATAGCAGTTTGTTAGAGGAATGCCATCAAACTCGGCGTTTAGCTCGTCCATTGACGATACAGTCGCCGTTCACACGTCAATTAACCAGCACGTGAGACGATTACACATCATTCAACCTCAATAAAGGTCCTAACCTACACTATACATGCTTACCGACATCAACAGAATACCAGTAGTAAGTAGTTAAGCTATGAGACTCAAGGTTGGTAGGTAATGGGTTCGCGTCCCTGCACCAGCTCCCACCAAGAGCGAACATTAACGGCTCATGGGGGGGGGGGGGGGGGGGTGAGACTACTCCACAGGCTTCTCTGTCACTAACAACAATCCTTTAACCTCTGCCCTTGTTTGGACAGTCCAAACACCCGAGATGTGCGCCCAAGGTATCGTGCTTGAAGCTTAACTGGATATAAACATACATTTCCAGTCACAAGTTTGCCCATTTATCTCAAATGATCATTTGTTGGCTGTTGTTTCTACTGCTACTACTGGTTTTTTTTTTTTTTGTAGTTTATTTTTGGCAAAACAGTGAAAATTGACTTGATGGAAAGAAAGACATGTTTTATTTAACGACGCACTCAACACATTTTATTTACAGTTATATGGCGTCAGACATATGGTTAAGGACCACACATATATTAAGAGAGGAAACCCGCTGTCGCCACTTCATGGGCTACTCTTTACGATTAGCAGCAATGGATCTTTTATTTGCACCATCCCACAGACAGGGTAGTACATACCACAGCCTTTGATATACCAGTTGTGGTGCACTGGCTGGAACGAGTGACTTGATGGCGTCATTTTGTTATATTTTACTTTGTCTTTGTATTATTGAGTGTTATTGTTCATAAACACCCCCTCCTCACCCATGAATTCATAATAAAATGCGAATTTACAGTAGGCGTCAACTGCAATTTAGCCGTTGCGAGAGTTTCAAAAGGTTCGTGGAGTGTGAGGTATAGAGGCTCTCTAATTGACCCCAGCAACTCAAGCCTTAAATAAACCAAATATGGGACACAATAGGAGGTGCCACTCAAAGTAACCCAATCACAAAAATGCCATTTAATTTCTGTGTACGTTCCAAAACTAATTCCTTTGCCTAATTATCAAATCTGCGAAAAAGGGTTATTCCACAACATTTAGACATTACCCAAGTACAATGTATCTTTAAATGTATTGCTTTATGTTATAACAGTCATGTTCAAATTGTACGAAATTTATCAATGTATTGTTGTAAAGCATTTCAATACAGAAATAACGTATTGTATTGCTAAATCTTCTCAAAAACAACGATATTACATATTTAAGTCTGTTTTCATATTAATTGTTCATTGTGCTGTTATGCAAGTTAAAACCTGTATCAATGTATGTATACGTATAGACATGTACAGAAAACCACTGTGTTTATACATGTTATTATGAATTCTCAAAGTCCAAAAGACCTATTGCAATAAACTATATATGTAAAAATCAACACGCACACATGCACGCACACACTGGTTTCATATTACTTGATATGACAAGAGTGGTATATTACTCGTACATCTAAATTTTTATATCCTAATTTGTTTGCCAAGTACAAATGTTACTTTCTACTCGCGCGGTTTTCTCCCGTTTATTCTTCCACTCACAGTAGCCCGAAGTACCGCCAAGTTAAAGTAGTTTCCTTGCTCGAGATGCTTGTAAATGGCAGTAAATTCCCTAATAAGCCTGGAGTGGACATATCTGAAATGATCTAATTGGCAATTTACGGAGATGATCGGCTCCATGATGAGGGGTCGGGCTGTACAAGAGATTATCATTAAGGCAAATGACCCTTTCGTTATTTACCACGCGGCACCGAGAACGTGGCAGCCGCTATTGAGCGTGGCTGTCATTACAACCGCGTTGTGTTGAGTGGCCGTGTCAGGCCGGCCGTCTTTCGGCGCACTTCACTGTCACTTACCTCAGACTTCAATTTCACTTTTACGTTTGTAACACTGTCAGTTCTAGAATAAGTTTAACAGAACAAATTACACGTGTTCTACTCAATGTAAATTAAACATGTATTCTACTGAATGTAAATTAAACATGTGTTCTACTGAATGTAAATTAAACATGTGTTCTACTGAATGTAAATTAAACGTGTTCTACTGAATGTAAATTAAACGTGTGTTCCACTGAATGTAAACTAAACATGTTCTACTGAATGTAAATTAAACATGTGTTCCACTGAATGTAAATTAAACACGTGTTCTACTGAATTTAAATTAAACGTGTTCTACTGAATGTACATTAAACGTTCTATTGAATGTAAATTATATATGTTCTGAATGTAAATTAAATGTGTTCTATTCAATGTAAATTATATATGTTTTACTGAATGTAAATTAAACGTTCTACTGAATGTCAACTAAACGTGTTCTACCGTCTTCTTCTGCGTGAAAATTAAACATGGGTTCTACTGGATGTAAAACAATATGCAGTTTACTAAATGTAAATTAATCATGCTTTTACTGAGTACAAATTAAATGTATTTTCAACTGAATGTTCATGGACCATGTGTTCTATTAAATGTAAATTAAATGTGTTCTACTAATGTACATTAAACATTCCTTCTGCTGAATGTAAACAAAACAAGTTCTACTGAATGTACATTAAACGGGTGTTCTACTGAATGTAAATAAACGTATTTTTGTACTGAATGTTCATTAACCATGCGTTCTACAAAATATTAATTCATGTGTTCTACTGAATGTAAATTAAACGTTTTCTACTGGATATAAAGTATACCATTTGTTCTGTTGATTATAAATTAAACATGTGTCCTATTGAAAGTCTAATTATAATGTTAAACTGAATGTAAAGTAAACATGTTCTGCTCAATGTAGAGTAACATGTGTTCTACTGAATATCAATTGAATATGTATTCTGGTGAATGTAAAATTAATAATTTACATTGTTTCAAATAAAATGAGTTTAACTTATTTTGCTATTTTATTTTATTACTTTATTTAATTTTGTTGATTTTTTAAAATCTGGATAACATTCAACCAAGACTATCTGCTGATTACAAATAAAGATAATCTGAAGGATTAAGGGATTGTAACAAAGATGCATAAAGAACAAAATTATTTATTAGTTTTTGTTCTGAAGTGAAAATATAATTTTTTGAACAACATGACCGGCCTCGGTGGCGTCGTGGTTATGCCATCGGTCTACAGGCTGGTAGGTACTGGGTTCGGATCCCAGTCGAGGCATGGGATTTTTAATCCAGATACCGATTCCAAACCCTTAGTGAGTGCTCCGCAAGACTCAATGGGTAGGTGTAAACCACTTGCACCGACCAGTGATCCATAACTGGTCCAACAAAGGCCATGGTTTGTGCTATCCTGCCTGTGGGAAGCGCAAATAAAAGATCCCTTGCTGCTAATCAGAAAGAGTAGCCCATGTAGTGGCGACAGCGGGTTTACTCTCAAAATCTATGTGGTCCTTAACCATATGTCTGACGCCATATAACCGTAAATACAAATGTGTTGAGTGCGTCGTTAAATAAAACATTTCTTTTTTTCTTTTTTGAACAACATGCTCCAAATATTATAGGTACATAAAACACCATCTTAAAAGCAGTTTCCAGACTTCGTGTATGCAAGGGAGACTAATCGGTGTGGCCGGAAATGTTCGTGTAATTTATTTTGAACTAGCGTTAGGATACTGATTCTATTTTGCTTTAAACGAATGAATGAATGTTAAACGACACCCCAGCACACACAAAATCAGCTATTGGGTGTCAAACAAAGGTAAATAATCATCAACAACAACTTCATATTTCAAATTAATTCATTACAATAGTGTAGACAGCTATGAAAGAGTTGTATTTATGAAAGACACAATGATGTACACGTATATTAATATTAAATGTCAAAAAGATAACAAATAAAAAAGCTGCTGTAAACAAACCAATATTGCACCGAATTATCGGGAAAAAAATATTTGAAACCATTATCACAGATGCTTATAAAACTAATCTTTAAATTTTCAAGAGATAATGAATATGTGTTGTATTCGGCACCCACGATAATGTTGCCATCCCTGCACCATGATAAAGGAATAGCACATGCAGAGGTTGTTTGAAACATGCACAGGGGTGCGACTTCAAGTAGTATCACAATATGCCTGGCTAAAGTAGCTGGTCATGTCTGGAATGCTCAACGGATGGTCCATAGTTCGTTCTTTTTTGTTTCGTTTTTAAGTTTGAAGTGTTATACGTTTGCATATAACAGTTTGAGCCGCATATGTTTGTTTGATTTGTCGTCTATGGTATTTACATTGATGTAATGGATCCTGCTATCAAGAGTTCACTAGGGGTTATGATTTAAGCTATCATTTATAATCAAAGCTTGGATAAAGTTTACAATTCAATAACATAAGGATACTTTAACTACCATACTCAAAGCTTGAAGAGACTTCACAAAACAAATAAACCTTAAGGATATTATTCATCAACACTTATCCAATTATACAATTTAAGCTTACTTGGAGGTTACTTGGTGGTGTCGTGGTTAAGCCATCAGACATAAGGCTGGTAGGTATTGGGTTCGCAGCCCGGTACCGGCCCCCACCCAGAGCGAGTTTTAACGACTCAATGGATATGTGTAAAACCACCACACCCTCGTCTCTCTCACTAACCAACCACTATCAACGAACATGTAACCTACTGTTCTGGACACACAGCCCAGATAGCTGAGGTGGGTGTTCAGGGAAACGTGCTTGAATTGTAATTGGATATAAGCACGAAAATACGTTGAAATGAATGAATGAAATGGAGGTTACTATTCAAACTCATATGATAATAAAAAGTAATGAATATGTATTGTTTCTTACACCGTTGACGGTACAATAAAACAAGCGGCCTTATTCAGCATACATTACTATACAAATCCGAAAAGTAACACGGCGGATTTCTGGAGGTAGAAAGAGAAAGGTTTATAATCCAAGTATCGTACCTCCGATTGGCGTCATTAAGAATCATGCATTAATGATATTCATGGCGTTATTCTTCTTTGACTGAATCAATTTTTGGCATTTCCGTTCAATGTGATGTGGGCCAGTGGACCATCTTGAGTAAATACTAAAAGGAAACCCATCTGCTGAAGATCGAACCTTGCCTCCGAGTACCGCTTCTTGCCATCGCCTCACAAAGGCGCCCAATTGGCTCAGGATGCACCGCGTGTAAACTTGATTAAAGCTTTTAGATAAAATTCCTCTGATATTCAAATCAATTGATCCCTCTCGGGCTGTATAAATGCTGATGCCTCTCCCAGCGTTGGTGTATAGCATGCTATCTGTCAAACAGTGTATGAATATTTATTATACTCACTCAAACTCTTGCGTTCACGCTGCTACGCGACGGACTGAACGGACAATAGGAACAGTGTCCAAGGGAGGCAACTCTACCCACTGATACGTTGAACCAAGGCTTGACAACAACATGTCAAAATTTAAAACCAGCGTCAACTGCTAGTAAATGGAATTGGTGTTTATCCGGATTCTAAGTCTAATCTATCCCGCCGTAGTAATTGTAATCCACTTTATAAAGGTCTATATCTAGGTAACTGTACACTGCACGTGCACTTTATCACCACAGCCAGGGCCGTAGCTAGGATTTTTTTTGTTGGGGGATGGGAAGGGGCAACTGAGTAGTTAATAGTCTAAAACACCTTAAATGGTTAAGAAGATAATTTTGTTTGTTTCTATAATGCTTTCCGGATTTTTTCGGGGGGGGGGGGGTGCAACTGCCCCTTTGCCTTTCCCCCCCCCCCCCCCCACTCCCACCGCTAACTACGGTCTTGACAACTTTCGAATTATTTTGCAAAACGTAGTAACGTAAAACCGCTACTTCTAGCCTTTGCAATACAGATGCTCAATACCATGCTAGTGATGTCAAACATTTCCGCCACTATATTCAATATGACAGTTCAAACTAAAGTGTATTTCTTCGGGACAAACGTGTGTCAACCTACCAAATGCGTTGAGTTGTCACAACATACTGAGTAGGTTTAGTAGCGATGACGTAACAGCTAAAACAAATAACTTATTTCACAGTGTCTATTTCTCGTCCTAGCCAATACACCATGGCATGTGGTATGTGCTATCCTGTCTGTGGGATGGTGCATTATAAAATATCCCTTGCTACGCATCCCCCCCCCCCCCGCCCCTCCGCCTGCTATCGACCACGGTCGGGCTTCTGGTGCCCTAGTCCCTCCCCTCCCCCCCCACCTTTTCTGTCCTGGAAAGGCGTGCGCTACAACAGCTTGCTCTGAATGTGCACGTAAAGCCCTATGACCTGACCTGACCAGTGGAACAATGTAGCGGTTTCCTCGCTAAGACTACGTCAAAATTACCAAATGTTTGACCTCCAATAGCCGATGATCAATAAATCAATGTGCTTTAGTGGTGACGTTAAACAAAACCGTTATTTATTATTATGTTCCCTTTAAAAGGGATTTATTTTATCATTATAATAAATCAATATATAACGTAGTAGACTGATTTGATAACCAAACTGATACAATCCCAAGTAAAAAAAAAGACTGACAGTGTAACATAGACGCGGGGCTGGAGCATTCAGTGTATGTGGTCTTTGACGAATGAATTACCACTTTATAGAACAAATTTAGTAAAATAGTAATAAATAGATTGCCAGTACCCAACACCAGCCTCCATTTTAAGTTTAATATTTTCTCGATTACTTTACTCTACTAAACTATATTTGATTATTCTTTTGTTAGCCTGTGTCTACTAGTAGGAGATTCGTTTTGGTTGAACTCACGTACAGAATTTAAAAATGTATCGAAAACAAACACAAACTTCGTGAGCAGACATCATTCTTCACTTGATATAAAAGTGAAGCATCTTTTGTTATTTCCAAAACAGTTGTCCACAGGGTATACTATGAAATCCTTTAATTTCGTGGGCTGAAATTTTCATGATTTTACTAAAACACACATTTCGTTAAGTTCTTAAACTCGTGGATGGAAAAGATGGTGTCATAAATTTGTATTATAAGCATGTATGTATTATATTTTCATTGTATTCTTAAATTCGTTGTCTGCACTTGTCCATGGATTTCACGAAAAATAGGTGATTTCACAGTAGATATTATTCATATTCTAGGTTATTTTATACACTGTAATAACCAAACACATTAAGTACCACACATCCCACAGTGCAGCACGTTACATGCGGAGTGAGTTGGAACTACATACTTTTAACGTCATTGGGAGGGACGTGTGAACAGAAGCACAATGTGAACAGAACGGATATATTACCCAGCTATACAAGAATGGCTTACTCGACACAAATCTAAGTCTAACATAGTATAATTAAGAACTGAATAATATTCCACAGTTAAATATGCGCCCACCCCCCGCTATGCCACTGACAATGTTTTCCTGGTTTCATTCGGGTTTTTTTTTGTTCGGTTTGTTTTACAATTAAGAACACCCATCTTACCTGGAGTCATACTTACATGAACCAAAAAATAATTGAGGTCAATTCTTAATTAACGTCATGGTCCAGTAAATTTAAGCCGACATTTAGGTGAACCTAAAACAAATTGCAACAGAAGGTTGTTTGTTTGTTTGGGGTTGTTTTTTGTTGTGTTTTTTTTTTTTTTTTTTTTTTTTGGGGGGGGGGGGGGGGGGGGGGTTGTTATATTGGTTAAGATGACTCCACTGAACATTATATCCAAAATCTACCTTATTCTGACACCGGGAAAGGCACTACATAGCATACATCCAACATGGCCACCGACACAAACTTTGTGGCCCTATATCTCCTAAACGGTTGATTTAGACCCCAAATGTAGTATGAGTAGATAAGAATAAGATACTAAAGAATCAACATATCAAAATATAGTATGACGCCTTGACGCAAATATGACGTCATATATATTGCATCAAGAGGAGATCCTTTGGATTAGGTTCATATGTTCCCCGCCTGAAGAACTATGCCAAGATGTCTGGTTTCAGGTCATCCTATTTTCCCATCCACACTTGAACCTGATACGGATCGATCCCCGTCAGTGGACCCATTGGGCTATTTCTCTTTCCAGCCAGTGCTCCACAACTGGTATAACAAATGACATGGTATATATTATCCTGTCTGTGGGATGGTGCATATAAAAGATCCCTTGCTGCTAATCAAAACGAGTAGCCCATGAAGTGGCGATAGCGGGTTTCCTCTCTCAATATCTGCGTGGTCCTTAACCATATGTCTGACGCCATATAGCCGCAAATATAATGTGTATCTAAATATATCCAGTGAGTTCCGTTTCGTGCAAATTTTAATTTGGCAAACCAGTCTTGTGAGGGTCAGGCCTCATGCATGACAGGTCAGGAAAGGGTGTGTTGTCTAGGGAGTGGCAGTCAACCTATAAACAAAGCACCTGGCAGTGTTTCGTGGTGACAAATGGAATACAAAGGTTAACGCATATCAAGGCACTAACCTTCTGTTAGTACAGACTGGAGTTGATATTTCACTGAAATTACATGTCATCGGTGATGACACTGGTATTTAGACATACACTGAAATCATGCACAGCCAGGAATAGATTTTTTACATTTTATATTGAAGACATTGACAACTAGTATCTGTATCTGGTTTGGGACAATATTTTGTTAAGTGTTAATTTGGTGAGCACATTTGTCATTAACATTTTATATACATGTACAGGAAATGTGTTGTGTTCATACAACCTCAATATTATTTATAATATGAAAGTGCAATGCTTATGAAGGTACACGTTGGTTTGTGAAGCAGCCAGGTGTCACAATTATCAGCAATACTATCTATCAGGTGCTGGTCTGGGTGGGAAAAGAGGATGGTCTGAAGCCAGAGAACTGGAGATGACTGTTGCAAAAATAAAATAAAATGTTGAATATAAAACAATGAACTCCTCACAAGCTGTAGGTATGAGATGTGATTGAACAAAGTCAACTGCAGAGGCATAAATATGAATGTTCTTGTGTATGTGGTAATTCCAAAGGTGTTAGTAACCAAAATATGTTGGTAGATGCTAGAAAGCTAGATGTCCTGGAACCAGTTGTGTCATTAAGGTGATTTGAATTTCTTCGTTGATCCAATACAATATAAATTGTCTCATGATATTATTTTAGAAAGCACATCATGAAATATGTAAAATTCGTGGCATTAAGGATTAAGCAATATTAATAAATCCGTGGATAAATATATGAGTATAGTATCGTATCTGCTGGAATCTATACGTGTTAATCTTAAATATGAGCCATTTTGAGTCTTGATGCGTCATAGGTACTTGACACAAAATGTTTAACAATATATTTTGATTCTTTGATATATTTATATCTACTCTTAACAGATTTATGGGGTCTAACATCAACCATTTAGGAGTTTGTGTTGGCGGCCATATTGGATATATCGGATTTTGGATATATATTCAGTGGGGTCTTCTAAACAATATAAAACAAAAACACCTTCTGTTGAAATTTATTCTAGGTTCAGTCATATTTTTACTCGACTATCACCCCATTGGTCCAGATGTAGCAATGGGAAGATTGTTCATGTCTCAATGAACGTAAACGTTTGCGGATGATTGTTTTTTGTTCAGAAGTTTGTTTTGTATAACGACACCACTAGAGCACATTGATTAATTAATCATCGGCTACTGAATGTCAAACGTTTGGTAATTATGAATCGTAGTCATCAGAGGAAACACGCTACATGTTTTCTAATGCGGCAAGGGATTTTTTATATGCACTTTCCCACAAGCACATACCACAGCCTTTGACCAGTTGTGGTGCACTGGTTGGAACGATAAAAAAATCCAATCAGTTGAATGGATCTACCGAGGTGGTTCGATCCTGTGACGTGAGCATCTCAAGCGAACACTGAACCGACTGGACTAAATGCCGCCCCTGTTTTTTGTTCATACCCCGAAGAACGTAAAAGAAAGAAGTTTTTTATTTAACGACGCACTCAACACATTTTATTTACGGTTATATGGCGTCAGACATATGGTTGAGGACCACACCGATTTTGAGAGGAAACCCGCTGTCGCCACTACATGGGCTACTCTTCCGATAGGCAGCAAGGGATCTTTTATTTGCGCTTCCCACAGGCAGGATAGCACAAACCATGGCCTTTGTTGAACCAGTTATGGATCACTGGTCGGTGCAAGTGGTTTACACCTACCCATTGAGCCTTGCGGAGCACTCACTCGGGGTTTGGAGTCGGTATCTGGATTAAAAATCCCATGCCTCGACTGGGATCCGAACCCAGTACCTACCAGCCTGTAGACCGATGGCCTGCCACGACGCCACCGAGGCCGGTAAGAACGTAAAAGAAATAACAGACAATGTATGAATGAAAGTATATTCTAACTTTGATCAGGAAAGCATGACTTCTCTGTGTGGTTTGATTGTTGCCCTTGAAAGACATATTTTTAATATTTATTTCCATGCTTATAACCAATTATTAAGGTTCAAGCACGCAGTTCTGGGCACACCTCAACTATCTGGGCTGTCTGTTCAGAATAGCGGGTAAGTTACAGAAACGTCGGTATAATGGCCTTAAAACCTACCCACTGAGTCGCTGAACTCGCTCCGGGCGGGGGCCGGTATCTGAATGCAAACCCAATACAAGTAGTATGTCAAGATTGAGCAAGAGTTATACGTCAATGGGGTTCATTAACATACAGGTTAAACTGATGATTTGTATACCTACGCTGCACGTTGCGAACACCGTTCCTTCACTCGGAGACCTGTGAGTTGTATGTATTACGTCACTTACCAGAGACGCTCACAAGAAATAGGTAATATAGTAATCACAGTATAGAGGAAAAACAATGTATGGTTAACAACTAATAGGTTTATAATTTTATGTACATATAAATAGTTAACTTACGGCCAGAGTTGAGATAATCGAGTTTTCCTATGTTCGTGAACGTATTTCCCCGTTAAAAGGGGCTATATCTTTAAATAGGTCTATAATTATTTATGTGTGCAAATGCACAAATTATCATACATATGTTTGGAGACTTACGCTGTTTTTTCAAGTTATTAATGCATTAACTTGGATTTCACAAGCTGTAATCTTGCTGCCAATCTTCGTCTCTGTTATATTACGGTTTAAACATTTGATGACCATGCTGTGTCACATCATTGTTTCTTCTTCTACTACTTTGTGGGTGGGGTGGGGAATTACAGTTAATAGTAAACCGTCCGTACTATCTTATGTTTAAATATACCCTACTTATCGTAAACTCTATACTATAGTGACGGCCGGGATGTAGTCATATGGTAAAGCACTCGCTTTATGCGCTGTTGGTCTAGAATCGATTCCTGCCTGTGGGCCCATTGGGTTATTTCTCATTCCAACCAGTGCACTACGACCGGTATATCAAAGACCGTGGTATGTGATATCCTGTCTGTGATATGGTGCATATAAAATGTCTCTTGCTACTAATGGAATAATGTAGCGGGTTTTCTCTAAGACTATATGTTAAAATTGCCAAATCCAATCAATGTGTTCTAGTGGTGTCGTTAAACAAAATAAACTTTATTTAAACTATATACCATAGCGTGTGATGACCACAACAAGCACGGACTGTTGCACAGTAAGGAAAAATAACCTAACCAGACTGAACTGCAGTATTTAACAAGAAAAAATATTATTAGATAACCACTATGTCAATATTTTAAACGCATTGTCGGCTACGATTTTATTTGCAAAGGGTTGCACTTCACGTAATGAAAGACTAATAATACGAGTGTGTTTAACGCCACCTGTTTGTTTGTACTGAAGCAGGATATTAAAATAAAACGTTAAGGACCTTATCGACCCACTGGAACTTTAATAATCTGCCGGTATTGTTCATTATGTAGATGGTGTTTACCCACTGATAGCAGAATAAACGCATGCGTCTGGCCAAAACACCCTCTAGCCATTCCATTTCATTACAACAGCATTTTTCTTAAGGCGAAAACTTTTTCTATGGGGGTATTACGAGACCGTGTTATCGAAGGCTGAATTAAAAGTGTAAGCTGGTAATAGTATAAACATAATATTAATCGGCCCACAAATCAATGTGTTCAGTTGCGAAGAGCACTTCGTTTCGGCACCTTTAACTCTCGCGTCGATTCATTACCAGTACTTTCTGTTGACTTTGTATTTTGCGATTCGCTTTAATTATGTAACTTTGATCGACTGGAATGCCAATACTTCGTGAACGTGTCCTGGAGTCGTATATCTGCAGATAAATGAAGAAAGGCGTTATGGAATGTTTGCTGACGCGTTCAGGGCCACATGTTTCCCGGGGGAACTCAGCGTTTGTCAAGGTTTTTTTTTTATCTCAATCTCCCCGGTTTTTCTCCTTTTAATAACGCAATGATGGCATTTGACATGAACTTTATTGCGTCTGTGTTTGAGGCGAAGGCGCCCCTTTAAGAGAAAGCTATTCTTCCATGCAACATGGCAAATTAACCAAATTGGTTAACTGTAATGGTAGAGGTATAGTACCAGACATCATCCATATTCTTCAGTACAACATGATTAATTCGTAGAATGTGTTAACTGTAATGGTAGATGTATGGTGCAAGACATCATGCATATTCTTCAATACAACATGATAAATTCGTAGAATGTGTTAACTTTAATGGTAGAGGTATAGTACCAGACATCATGTATATTCTTCAATACAACATGATAAATTCGTAGGACGTAACGAGAAGTAGTTTTATAAGGGCATTCCATTAGCAACTGTGTCATATTATAAGTATCTTGGTATAACATTCTCTTCTCGTTTGAAATGGTCTATGGCTTGCGAGGCTTTATCTATTCAAGCGAGAAAAGCTTGTTTTCCTATTTTTACATTATTTAAGAGATACCCTACATTATCATATAGTATTGTCCAGAATATAATTGATACTAAATTAGCTCCAATTTTATTATATGGCTCTGAAATATGGGGATTTACTTATCGAGAATCTATTGAAAAAGTATAAAGTAATTTTTTGAAAGGTTTTTAGGAGTTTCAAAGAGAGTATCATCAAATGCTGTACTTGGGGAAATAGGTAGAGATCATTTGTGTGTGAACTATTTTAGCCGTTGTATAAACTATTGGTGTAAATTGTTATATATGGCTTCATCCAGATATCCCGAAGCTTGTTATGATATGTTGACATGTCATGACAAAACTCGTAAAATTAATTGAGTATGTAAGAACACTGTTGTTTCAAACAGGGTTTTCTTATGTTTAGATTGCTCAAGAATGTGACAGTATCAAGTTATTTATGTCCAGCTTTGTACAGAGATATAAAGACATTCCTATTCAACACTGGCATGATAAAATTAATTTTTCTCATTTTTAAAGGCATATTCTTCTTATAAATCTCTTTTAGAAACAGAAAGGTATATATATTATATTTGTCACAATATAAGGATCTCTTGAGAAATTTTTCTAAATTTAGATGTTTGTCACATAAATTAAAAGTACAGAAAAGCAGATATAATCCAGTAATAGAAAGAAATGAAACTATCTGTTTAAAGTGTAATCTTAATCAAGTTGAAGATGAATATCATTTTCTTTTAGTATGTCCATATTATGCTTTGAGCAAGAAATATTTCATATCAGAATACTTTATAGTAAATCATTCAAGAGAAAAATTTAAT
>NC_054700.1:27675119-27687619 GCF_016097555.1 Gigantopelta aegis
TTCATCAACGCAGTATCAACACACACTCTTCATCAACGCAGTATCAACAGACACCCTTCATCAACGCAGTATCAACAAACACCTTCATCAACGCAGTATCGACACGCACCCTTCATTAACGCAGTATCGACATACACCCTTTGTCAACGCAATATCAACATATATCCTTTGTCAACGCAGTATCAACAAACACCTTCATCAACGCAGTATCAACAAACACCTTCATCAACGCAGTATCCAAACACCTTCATCAACGCAGTATCGACACGCACCCTTCATCAACGCAATATCAACATAGATCCTTTCTCAACGCAGTATCAACACACACCCTTTGTCAACGCAATATCAACAAACACCTTCATCAAGGCAGTATCAACACACACCCTTTATCAAGGCAGTATCAACAAACACCTTCATCAACGCAGTATCAACACACACCCTTCATCAACGCAGTATCAACAAACACCTTCATCAACGCAGTATCAACACACACCCTTCATCAACGCAGTATCAACAAACACCTTCACCAACGCAGTATCAACACACACCCTTCATCAACGCAGTATCAACAAACACCTTTATCAACGCAGTATCAACAAACACCCTTCATCAACGCAGTATCAACAAACACCTTCATCAACGCAGTATCAACAAACACCTTCATCAACGCAGTATCAACACACGCCCTTCATCAACACAGTATCAACAAACACTCCTCATCAACGCAGTATCAACACACACCCTTCATCAACGCAGTATCAAGAAACACCTTTCATCAACGCAGTATCAACACACACCCTTCATCAACGCAGTATCAATACGCACTCTTCATCAACGCAGTATCAACAAACACCTTCATCAACGCAGTATCAACACACACCCTTCATCAACGCAGTATCAACACACACCATTCATCAACGCAGTATCAACAAACACCCTTCATCAACGCAGTATCAACATACACCCTTTGTCAACGCAATATCAACATACACCCTCTGTCAACGCAGAATCCACACACACCCTTCTTATATATGCACCATCCCACAGATAGGGTAGCACATACCACGGCCTTTGATATACTAGTCGTGATGCACTGGCTGGAATGAGAAATAGCCCAAGGGGCCACCGACGGGGATCGATCCCACACCGACCGCGCATCGAGCGAGCGCTGCACGTATAAACAGTTTCGCACGTTCACTGGAGTGTCACATAACATGTAAGAGATTTCAAGAACTAATTTTATTATTAGGAATCCTATTTTTTGCGGAAAATCCAGTTTATTGTACTTTGTACTAGTTTCAGCCTCTAGCGAATACGGCATGACAAGTGACAATCCATTTGTACCATGATGTAGAAAAAACGAGTAATACATTTATATATAATCAGTTTTATTACAAGTGAATGTGTTGCAGATAAGTGAATTCATTAATGACCAACATTAACTTTGACAATTTCCAACTATCAATTAGTTTGGGAAATTAGCAATTAGTGTAGGGGCATATGCAATTCCGTGGGACTTGAATGTTAATTTTTGGAACCATTCATGATTATAATTGCTATCGTATGTAGATTATAAAAAAATATGGTTCCATTTGTTTTAATGAAAGTCAACGTCATTTTGATGTTGTTCAAAGTCATTACCCAAAATCGACTTATAGTATCATTGTGAGAGGTGGGTTTTTTCTTCTTCTTCAGAACATATAGAATATCAATGAATAGCTTGTGGTGAGCATGGCACAGAGAAGCCAATACTATGTACGAATATTGTATACAGGGTAATAAAACATGCTAATAATTATTTTTTATTATAGTTATAAAAAGGTTTTTTTTTTTTTTTAAACTTATGTGAATTTAGTCTATAAGATAATATGAAATTTATATATGCCTAAATTATCTCTGTTTCTTTGGTAACATAAAGAAATATATGATATTTTGTATTATGGTGAGCATACTTTATTGCCTGGCCTCATTAATTATATATGTGCATTTCAACTAAAAGGTTTCACTCAGTATTCAAATTCGACTTATTACCATCAAGGACAAATGTGTGTATCTGATAATAAAAACATGTTATTTTGCATTTTAGGACATACCTTAGGAAGTATTTTAGATATAGGAACACTGAAAAATTATTCGATGATTGCTATGAAATCTGGTGTAGGTATCAGAACTGAGCATGTTTATTGTTATTTACACATGTATGTACACTGATTTACATATGAGTCCATTACACAATTTGTAGGGTTACTGCTTAATGACAATTTATGGACAGACCCAAAAGTTACATATAGTTGTATTTATTTATAGAGGTCGATGTTCACATTATGTACTTCAGTTTAAAAAAAATAGTTCATTCTAAAATTTTATATGGCTTCTATTTAATAAATAGTTCAGGGGCAGCATCAGAATTAATGCCAAACGTAGTTCTTTGGAGAAGTGTAATGTTCTCCATTTCTCTTTTGAGAAAGTGACTTGCATATTTAATTATATTGCAAACATACAAAGGGTTCATATTACACACATTGCATGCATGAACCATGTAGGGCATAAGAGTCACATGGGCATGGAAATTGTTTTAGATGGTGTGCTGGGGACGAGGGAGAGATTATTTCGTGGCCTGTATTCCATGATAACTTTCAGCCAGTTAGTACCACCCTTGAGAGGAATGTGACCATCATTCCTCTTGTATGCATATTCTGTGACGCAGCCTATTTATCACACCTCGTGTGTCGTGTAGACGGACCTCAAATTATGAATACCAACCAAATGTCCATAATCATACTGGACCAGCCTTTGTATGCCAGTGGCAAACGGTGTACATGCCCATTAAGTCATAGTGGACATCACTTAATTGTGCTCTTAAAATACCTTCATATGAAGATGACAGCTCTCAATTTGGCAATGAGTTAGTCGAAGTCCTTGAATAGACTTGAGCTGCCTCTTCAGAAACAACAGACTCCTTTCCCAAAGGCCGCTAATATGACACATCCACAACATCCTACAGTAGAAGGCATATACGATTTATATTTAAGTTACAGACTGGTGTAGCAACAGAGCTGAATCATGTACCCCGTTCCACTTTTGTTTTCCAATGCTGCAGTTTGAACCAAAAGTAATGCTCATTCTCTGAATAATTTGAGAAATAAAAAACATAGTTCAGTTAAACTTGTAATACAAAGTCCTTCATAGTAATTTGATTATTTCTTATGTATGATACATCATCTGCGATTGTAATTCTAACGTATTATTTGATGAGATTGTACAGTTGTTCATGGTAAGTAATTATTTCATTTGATCCAACAATTTGGTACATGCCTGTGGTGTTTATAATTGTATTCAGCGAATACACTTGTATGCAAATAAAATGTTATACATCCTGAAAAAATGCATTTAAACAGTGTTCCATTTGTCAGCATTTGTAATCATAAATTTTACTTGTAGAATACAGGAAATTGCAGAAAAACATTTCCGGGGAACATGCCCCACCCTAATCAATCAATCGCCCCTCACCCCCAAATGTACATTTACTTCCTCATGTCTGCCCATGCCTATACTTTAATATTATGTGCCCCTAACCTCCACCCTGGAAACATTCGCCCATGACAGTTATGGCATCTTTCTTGCTTGTCACTAAGTAAAAGGTCCATTCTTAGACGATACTGACAGTTTAAATCACTGTATGGCAAGCCGATCTCTTATTATATATGATGTTTGATATGATGAATATGTTGTGTAAAAGTAGAAATGGATTTAAAAACAATTAGTCATGAGGCGCAGAAAATTAGTTGTATTTTGTAAAATTTTATTATGTGGTAAGCATAACAGGTAAACCATTTGGATTTATTTAAGAAATATTAAAAACCACACATTGTTTTCGCTTCTGTTATGCTTGTGTCAAGTCAAAAAACTAACACACCTTAAATATATTTATTTTTATTTTTGATCGCCTTGCTACATATACACAGTCACACACCACTACCAACAACATTTCAAAATGATGTATTTGCCTATTCATTTATAGATGTGCATTACTGAGATGTTCGATGGGTAATTATATTTCTAGTTAGTCACACTTAGTCAAGCAATAGAGCTAGACACCCTAATGTGCAAATGAAAACTGTGTCGCCCCTTTCAATAACCATACTGACGAAAATATGATTGTGATGAGAAACAAGCACTTCATTAGCTGTTGCGTCTCCTATGACCATGATAAATACTTGCATTTTCTCATCTCAATCCTTAACATTGTCTCTTCCTGAAGTACGCAGCCAAGCGACAAATTGGTCGACGTTTTCGTGTCACTTTCTACGTGATATGTGGCGGTGTCACTGTTCGTAATAAAGTGTTAGTCTAGGGGTATAAATCTGCGCAGAATTGCGAGCCTATTCGCGCTTATTGAGACGGAAATTCTAAGCACCGAGCGGCGGTCTAATCTTCTAAGGGATTGCGCGCGGATCAAGTGTAGAATCAAAGAAACCAGTTATGAGGAGATCAACATTAATTTTATAGACGGCGAAACAAGATTCCATTTAATATCAAGTATATGTCTCGTGTGGAAAAAATTCTCGTTTCATATAAGCTTTGCTTGGTGACAAATTCAAATTATTACAAGAGGGAAATGAACTGGAAGTTGTAAATAGTTTTAGTACTTAATGTATTATTTTAAAAGGGGGATCTACTATCAAGTTGACACATATTGCAATTATCTATTTGACATTTTACATCTAATTAATTTTTGTTACAGAGCATTCACAAAAAATAATTTGTATAAGTTACTTTTGTTGATTTCATAGTGTTTAGAAAATCAAATGTCCCACTGTTCAGGATTGTTTTATCATTGAAAGTTGACCAAGCCATGTTTGTTCGATTGTTGTGTTTGGTGAAGCTGTTTATACCGTGAGCGCGGTGAAGCTTGGTATTATCATATGTTTTAATCAATACACTAGAAAACGTTTAATATTAAGCGTTATTAACAGATCATCCAGTTGTGTTTCGCAAGTGTAAAATAGCCATATGTTAGACACCAAATAGCTGGACTTTTTTTTAAGTTCTTAGGTGTCGTTAAAGAAATAGTCCTTTCTTTTCTGTTTACATAAATAATTTATATGACTCAACTCTCCTTCACTCCCTACGGATAACACGTGAAACAATATTTCATTGTGATTGTTGAATTGAAAATTCGAAAAACTTCCAACAAGTGAATATATGTAATAGTATATCTTCTTTTGGTATACAGAAATGTATTTCATTAAACATGTATCAATCTTTAAAACTACACATGCATACATTTTATAAAATATTCTACTACAATAAATAAATAAATAAATAAATTAAAAAAAAAATATATATATAAAAAAAAAATATATAAAAAAAAAAAAAAAAAATTAAAAAATAAAAATAAAAATAAAAATAAATAAAATATTATATAAACGGGCGGATGCAGGGGTTTTATAGGGATGGGGGTCAACTTGAAATGAAAAAGGATAGCTAAAGTTTCCCCAAACATACTAACAAGCATTATATGTATAACCCTAACAATCAACCAATGTTTATTCAGTTCTACACATGTACATAATTACTTGTATTATTCTTATGTGGTGTTATCAGCATGTTTCATTATGTCAGCTAATTTGTTTATAATCTCAAATTTAACAAAAATAATAAAATTAAATCTGCTTTTACTGTGCACTAATAATTATTGTAGGCTAGTTGTAATTGATGTCACGCGTTAAACACCATAAAAGGTTATTAAAAGTTTAGTTGTGTTTGGGTTTTAAATATTCATATTAAATTATTAAATTAAATTAAAAGTGTTTTTGATATTTACTGTCAGTTGGTTGGGTGTGTTCAATTGTATAGGCCCTTTGTAATGACCACGTGCATATATGTATATTCAGGCGATCTCATTTGTCTTAAATAATTTCTGTTGCACTCATTTACTAGAATGACCCCGTGGTTCTCTAGACCCCAACATGCATATCAAAGGAATCACATTACAAATATTAATGCTACCTTAGCAAGATAAAATCAACATGATTGCATCTAGATGAAGTATTGAATTAATTTCTTTGGAAAGATCCTGGATATTGAATTGGCTGTCTTCGTTGACTTGGTGGAAAATATATCAGCGAAGTAGGTTTTCTTACATGGAAAATCAAATCCACTGACAGCTACCTTTATTCTTGGCTGTGTTTTATGTGTAAACTACAGTAGGCGGACGCGTCAAGCATGTGTAATATTTATAATTATTTTGCATTTCAAATGAATATAATTCATGCCTACAATTCCTTATCCAGAATATTATTTACATACTAATAATGAACAATATAGGTTTATTAAAGTTTGTTTTGTTTACTGACACCACTAGAGCAAATAGATTTATTAATCAATCGGCTATTTGGTGTAAACTCACTAATAAGTAGATAATCCTTTCGTGGGCAATTGGCTCTGTGCCTATTATATTATATACTTATAATGCACTTCAATAAATAACTCAGTGACTATTTTTTTAATTAAAGGGACATTCCTGAGTTCGTTGCATTGTAAGATGTTTCCGACTAATAAAATATTTCTACGATTAAACTTACATATTAAATATATTTTCTTGTTTAGAATATCAGTGTCTGTATATTCAATGTGTTTCTGGTCGTCTTAATATTTGTAAGAAGCCGAAACTGGATTTTGTCTTCAAATAATTTCGTACGTACGAAAAGAACATATTATAGGAAATAAAATGAAATTTAACCTAGTACACATATTAGAACGATCAGAAACAGTATACAGCCACTAATATTTTATGCAGAAAAATATATTTGATATGTAACTATAGTCGTTAAAAAGTCTCTGTTAGTCGATAACGTCTTAAACATTGCAGCAAACTCGGGAATGTTCCTTTAAAAAGTCTCTGTTAGTCGATAACGTCTTAAAAATGTCAGCAAACTCGGGAATGTTCCTTTAAAAAGTCTCTGTTAGTCGATAACGTCTTAAACAATGCAGCAAACTCGGGAATGTTCCTTTAAAAAGTCTCTGTTAGTCGATAACGTCTTAAACATTGCAGCAAACTCGGGAATGTTCCTTTAAAAAGTCTCTGTTAGTCGATAACGTCTTAAACATTGCAGCAAACTCGGGAATGTCCCTTTAAGGGGTGCTGGACTTAGCCCAGTGATAAAGCGTTCACTTGGTGCGCGGTCGGTTTGGGATCGATCCCTGTCGGTGGGCCCATTGGGCTATTTCTCGTTCCAGCCAGAGCAATACGACTGGTATATCAAAGACCGTGGAATATGTTATCCTACCTGTGTAAAAGTACATATCCCTCGCTACTAATGGAAAAATATAGCAGGTTTCCTCTCTAAGACAATATGTCAAAATAACCTAATATTTGACATCCAATAGCCGATGATTAATAAATCAATGTGCTCAAGTGGTGTCGTTAAACAAAACAAACAAAATGTCATTTTTAAGGAGTCATTGTTTTCGGATAAAGTTGGATCATTTAGCGTAGGTATTCTATATGACGTTTTACGTGAAAACAAAAGTAAGTTATTTGGAATACAAACTATACAGTAAAATAATTAAAAACGTGTAGTTCACAGTTCATAATGTTATTATAAAGTTAAATTTTACGGTTATTGTCAACTGCAATGACTGAGTGAAATAACATTTGGTGTACTTCAACCTCGAGTATTAAACGGACCGACCTGAGTTTGCAGCACTTGTTAAATCTGCTCGACAAAACAGTCATCCGCGATTGAGGAGATCCTTTATCTAGTCCCTCGTATATCGGGGGACTGACAGTCCCGAGGAGATCCTTTATCTTGTGCCTCGTCTATCGGGGGACTACCATTCCCTAGGAGATCCTTTATCTAGTCCCTCGTATATCGGGGGACTGGCAGTCCCGGGTGATCCTTTATCTTGTGCCTCGTCTATCGGGGGACTACCATTCCCTAGGAGATCCTTTATCTAGTGCCTCGTATATTGGGGGACTGACAGTCCCGAGGGGATCCTTTATCTTGTACCTCGTCTATCGGGGGACTACCATTCCCTAGGAGATCCTTTATCTAGTGCCTTGTTTGCCGACTTACAAAAACTTTTTTAATGTAATTATATATTAAATATATTTTCCCACATACAATGTTAGTGGCTGTTTATTAAATGTGTTTCAGGTCGACCTAATGTTTATACTATGTCAAACGTCATTTCATTTCCTAGTACAATTATATATGTTTTCGTACGAACGAAATTATTCAGAGCAGAGACAAAATCCAGTTGCGGTTACTTACAAAGATTAGAACGATCAGAAACACTTTGAATATACAAACACTGATATTAAAAAACACCTATATTTAGTACATGTGTGTAATTGTATTCGTTAAAAGATTTGATTAGTTGGAAACGGTGGCAGCAAACATAGGACAGTCTCTTTAAAATTAAAGCAGAATTTAATTGGTAATGTTTTACTACCCACCAACTACTGTAGTCAAGGTACAACCCTGTAGTTAATGTTGTGATATCCCAGACTGACATGAGTCATATCTAACTGTGTCATTGATGTAGTGCAGATTCCAATGTACCTGTTAATGTTGTGATACCCCAGATTGACACGAGTCGTATCTAACTGTGTCATTGTTGTACTGCAGATTCCAGTGTACCTGATAATGTTGTGATACACCAGACCGATACATCAGACTGATATGAGTCATATCTAACTGTGTCATTGATGTACTGCAGATTCCAGTGTACTTGTTAATGTTGTGATACCCTAGACTGACATGAGTCATATCTAACTGTGTCACTGATGTAGTGCAGATTTCAATATACTTGTTAATGTTGTGATACCCCAGACTGACATGAGTCGTATCTAACTGTGTCATCGATGTACTGCAGATTCCAGTGTACTTGTTAATGTTGTGATACACCAGACCGATATGAGTCATATCTAATTTCGTCATTGATGTAGTACATATTCCAACGTACTTGTTGTTAATCGTGTCATACACTAGACTGATATGCGTCATATCTAATTGGGTCATTGATGTAGTGCATATTCCAATGTACTTGTTGTTAATCGTGCGATACGCCAGACTGATATGCGTCATATGTAACTGCCTCGTTGATGTAGTGCAGATTCCAATGTACATGTTGTTAATTTTGTAATACACCAGACTGATATGCGTCACATCTAACTGCGTCATTGGTGTAGTGCAGAGTCCAACGTACTTGTTGTTAATGTTGTGATACACCAGACTAATATGAGTCACATCTAACTGCGTCATTGGTGTAGTGCAGATTCCAATGTACTTGTTGTTAATGTTGTGATACACCTGACTGATATGAGTCATATCTAACTGTGTCATTGGTGTAGTGCAGATTCCAATGTACTTGTTGTTAATGTTGTGATACACCAGAATGATATGAGTTATATCTAAATGTGTCGTTGTACCGCAGATACCTGTCTACTATAAGTTAATGTTGTCATACACCAGACTGATATGAGTCATATCTAACTGCGTCATTCCTCTACTGCGGATGTCCAGTTGATTAATTCTTCATATCAAAGACAATGAAGTCCTCATATCAAAGGCAAATCTACGCACTTCTAATAACTAACTGAACAGCCAATTAAATAGAAGAGAGGATGAAAAAGTTCAATTAAGCAATATTACTATGTAATTAAGTACAAAGAGTATGGTGACAAGCTCCGCGGCAGTGTATGGAATTGCAGGGGAAGTTTGAGTCTGTGCCAGTCATTCCACTCCCAGCATCTGCATGCGTTCTTTACTTACTCAATCAGGTAGCATAGTATATTACAGTATAACATTGTAATAAAGCGTCCTATTATTGAAGCGGTGGATGATGTCAACTGGATCACACATTCTCTCTCTCTCTCTCTCTCTCTCTCTCTCTCTCTCTCTCTCTCTCTCTCTCTCTCTCTCTCTCTCTCTCGCACACACACATGCTGCATACACACGCACAGACGCACAAACACGCACAGACACAAATACAAAACACACACGCACACATGTATATGCCGGGAAAGACGTAGCCAGATGGTAAAGTTCTGATACGCGGTCGGTTAAGGATCGATTCCTGTCGGTGGAACCATTGTGTTATTTCTGGTTCCAGCCGGTGCACCACGACTAGTATATCAAAGGCCGTGTTATGTGTGTTATCATGTCTATGTGATAAAAAGATACCTTGATACTAATGGAAAATTGTAGCGGGTTTTCAAAATTTCTAAAATGTTTGACATCCAATAGCCGATGATTAACAAATCAATTTGCTCTAGTGGTAAGGTTAAATATAACAAACTTTAAAGTGACATTCCTGAGTTTGCTGCAAGTTTTAAGATGTTATCGACTAACAGAGAATTTTTAACGATTGTAATTACATATCAAATATATTTTTCTGCATAAAATATTAGTGGCTATATATTAAACGTGTTTCTGGTCGTTCTAATATTTGTAATAGATTAAATTTCATTTTATTTCCTAAAAAAAAAGAAAATTCGTACGTACGAAATTATTTGAACAGAGAATCCAGTTTAGGCTTCTTACAAATATTAAGACGACCAGAAACATATTGAATATACAGACACTGATATTCTAAACAAGAAACTACATTTAATATGTAATTTTACTCGTAGGAATATTTTATTAGTTGGAAACATCTTACAATGCAGAAAACTCGGGAATGTCCCTTTAAGGTCGCTAATATTTTATGATTTATAGTATTCTAAGTAATCGAAACTTGGCCGGCTGGTGCAAATCGATTATGACTGATGATCAATAATTAAACCCCAACTATCTTTAAATATCTTAAATGGCATGTTACACCCCTAATATCTTGAATGTGGATTAAATCTAAGGTGCCACACTTTACAGGGGTATTTTAAAGGTCTGTTGAAAGCTTGCTTGTATCAGCTTTACTTTAAAAAAAGAAAGAAAAGAGTTCATTAGGAAGTTGGTTGGAACCTATATCCGCGGCCAAGGACTGGGATGGTAAGCGGTCACGTGTTCTGCCAGTTTATCAACATGATTATTATTTAAAAATTTACGACTTTTGTCTGCACGGCAGACACTTATTTACTTGTGTACCAATATTTTAAAAACATTCTCAGCACATGTTCTCCTATTGTTATCTCTAGGCTTTGGGACTCCCTCCTGGCTCTCTGGCACTCTTTCTCTCTCTCTCTCTCTCTCTCTCTCTCTCTCTCTCTCTCTCTCTCTCTCTCTCTCTCTCTCTCTCTCTCTCTCTCTCTCTCTCTCTCTCTCTCTCTCTCCCCTTCCCTTTTTTTCTCTTTCTTTTTCTTTCTCTCTCGCTTATTCTCACTACTTATCTCTCTCACACTCTTTCTGCATTCAGACGGAATACAGGCCCGGATTTAAAGATGGCTTTACATAAGTTAATGAGTCTTGTCTATTAACACCATCATTACCACACACACACACACACACACACACACACACACACACACACACACACACACACACGATAACATAGTTAAGTAACGCGTCCCCACCCCCAGGATGTGTTGATTACCGACAAAGGCCTGAACCTGTTTATGAACTCGTTAGTTGATCCGGAATAATTCTCACGGAGCAGTGTTATTGCATGTTGACCTGTGTCACTAGTAGTCCAGTTGAAATAAACCAGAGTTCAGATATATTAGCAGAATACCAATACTCGTGTCCACATATTTGTCACAATGTTATGTATAGGCACAAGAGTCCGTCATGGATAGAACGTTCTAATGAACTCAGAACTTGTGTCCAGGACAGGCGAACTTAAACAGTTATCTGATGAAAGCACACAGACATTTACCCATATCTACTTGTACAGACAAACACGTGGTATTATACTGCGAACAGGCACAAGGAACCATCACTTAATTAAAGGGACATTCCTGAGTTTGCTGCATTGTAAGATATTTCCGACTAATAAAATATTTCTACGATTAAACTTGCATATTAAATATATTTTCTTGTTTAGAATATCAGTGTCTGCATATTCAATGTGTTTCTGGTCGTCTTAATATTTCTAAGAAGCCCAAACGAAAAAACTACATTTTAGGAAATAAGATGAAATTTAACCTAGTACAAACATTAGAACGATCAGAAACACGTTTAATATCTAGCCACTAATGTTTTATACAACAAAAATGTAATTACAATCGTTAAAAAGTCTCTGTTAATCAATAACATCTTTAAAATTGCAGCAAACTCAGGAATGTCCCTTTAATATATATTAACCATATGGTCTACAATAAACAGTTACATAATTGTCGTATTTTCCCCACGCTATCTTTATTGTCTGGGCCATAACAATACCTTGAAAACTATTTCTTACACACCCGTTGGTGAGAACATTATTCGTTATTTTTTATTACACATACTTGTTAACACATGTACGTGTGTTAACAATTTCAAGATATACGACTGGCTGCTCCTAGGTGATGACCAGGTCACCAATGTCATGCATCCAATGAAAACACAGCACGGTGG
>NC_054700.1:27692619-27735119 GCF_016097555.1 Gigantopelta aegis
TTCCAATCCACAACTGAAAATTTTATAAGGATTTTGATGACACACTGTGGATGAATGAATGAATGAATTAATTAATTAATTAATAAATGAATGAATGTTTAACAATACACCAGGGCAAAATTAGAGATGGGCTACTGGGTTTGAAACAAAGGCAGGTATATCAATGTGGTTATTGCACTGTGGATGGAACCTTTCTTCCAATACAGAACCATGTGAATTATTGGATAACGCAGACTGTAATACAACGACGTGTACGTGACACAAACTAGTGGTATTATGGGCAGAGAATACTTTGAATAGTCATTGAACATAATGGTGTTGACAGTGTGACTAGGTTTACAATAGGTAACTGTGATATATAGAACGTAGTAGCTAAATGGACGGTGCCAAAACATATTAGCAAAGAGGAAAACCGTAACAAACTTTATAATATGACGATAATGTTACTGGTCGTGATACATGCTAGCAATAAATACGTCAAACATAGTGTGATAAGAGATTGTTTGTAGATCCAATGTGTATTCTCTAAACCAAATTGAAAAATAATAAATTACAAAAGTATGTCATCTGTGAGCAAATACACTGCAAAGCGTACATTCTTGTCATCAAATCAAACATTACAGCATTTTAAAGGCATCTTTGTATGCATAAATATATTTCTCTTATTTTCAGTCAAGCAGATATCTATAGTCCGTCCCATCCTTCCATAAAAAAAATGTGGTTTTTTGGAAATAATTTCGGTTTAGTTTGACGTAAGAAAAAGTAGAAGTGTTTTGGAAATAAAAAGAAACTACAATTTGTGTGTATTCGGTTTAGAAATAAGTTAAACTGTAACACATACCATAATAAAACAAAACGACGCTTATAGCGTTATGGCCGCCATTTTGGTTTATGGTCTGTTATAGTCTTGCTTTATTCAGATAACTCTGATTATTTTCTATAGTGAAATTAATCAAATAGAGTTATTTCGTATCAAGACTACACCAGTGCATAAACTAAAATGGCGGCCATTATTTATATCTAAACCGAATATGGTTTTTAATTGCACACGACATTGTTTACACTTTTACTTTTCTTCTTACGTCAAACCAAACCGAAATAATTTACGAAATTAGTTTTTATAGGAGAATGGGACAGACTATAGTATGGAATGCATTAATATTTCGGCGGCCATATTGGATTTATGCAAATTATGCAGTATTGTATAATGGGAACCTTGTAGAAATGCACTGTGGGGAAATAAATTGTTGAAATTTATCCCAAGTGAAACACTATATTGCCTGGACTATTTATTGACGTGATTTATACAATTACATGCAGTCCAGGTTTCAGAGGAATACAGCGATATTGAGCGATGTTCAGCGACGTTGAGGGACGCTAACGTTCCCGAACTATTTGACCGGTCCCCGATGTGGTTATTTCTTTTAAGGTAAACCTTTTAAGAACGTTTTTGTGTTCAGTGTGCCTGAACTGATCTGTTGTAAACAACGATTGAAGTGTGCTGTCATAGCAGCTGTATGTGATACTATTTGAAAACGCCAAATGAAACACAATATTAATTACTGTACTACTGTTACTGCTACTGCTACTGTTACTACTACTACTACTACTACTACTACTACTACTACTACTACTACTACTACTCCTGCTACTCCTGCTACTCCTGCTACTACTACTACTACTACTACTACTACTACTACTACTACTCCTGCTACTACTATTACTACTACTACTACTACTACTACTACTGCTACTGCTACTGCTGCTACTACTACTACTGCTACTACTACTACTACTGCTACTACTACTACTACTACTACTACTACTACAACAACTACTACTACTGCTACTGCTGCTGCTGCTGCTACTACTACTACTACTACTACTACTACTACTATTCATGTTGTTGCTGCTGCTGCTGTTGCTACTACTACTGCTGCTGCTACTACTACTACTACAACTGCTACTAAGACAGAGAGAAAGAGAGAGAAAGAAAGAAAGAAAGAGAGACACAGAGAGAAACACAGAGAGAGAGAGAGAGAGAGAGAGAGAGAGAGAGAGAGAGAGAGAGAGAGAGAGAGAGAGAGAGAGAGAGAGAGAGAGAGAGATAGATATGTTGGAGTTGTGGTCTTATACCTGTTAACTATTAACACTACGCTGTTGGAAAAGGTGTATGAGTCACTGAGGTATTAATCACATTCGGTGTAATTTATCCGAATTAGTCGACTATAAATTACTGAAAGTTCCGTCCGGTTTCGGAATAATAGAATTAATTAGTATGATCAGGACCATATGAAAAGTATTATTTCTATAATGTTTAATTGGGATTTTTTTCCAAATAAATAAATATTAAATAAAATAAAAAAATAAAAAAATATTAAAGAAAATAAATAAATAAATATTAAAGAAAATAAATAAAGAAATAACTGAATAAAAAACTGAATAAATAAATAAATAAATGAATAAGAAATTAACTAATAAGGTATATGAGACGGTTTTTTAAAAGTAATATGTATGTAATTGTTGGTATTATTTGTATATAGTATATCAAAATTTATGTGGAAACAAATCGTAATGATCACAACTATATGACTTAGAAATAGTGAATGGTGTTCTCATAACTAATATTGATTTGACATCGTAATATGCATGATGCGGCAAACATATTCCGGAGAATCCAGTTCCATTATAACAGAGTTTCAATACGAATATCATTACTGAAATGATGTGTCTTTAATTTACATCCCTAATTCGCGATAATGACTGCCATTATGAAATAAGCACACAGTAATATTTTTTTTAGGCGGATTCCCCTCAACCCGTACGTTCATTTCCCCATATTATTGTCCTGAAAGGCGTTTCATTTCATTGGACTGCTAACAGGACGCGGCGAAACTGTTAGCATGCATTGTGGAGCCTTCTGGATAGTCGTTTAAAGATGCAACACGTGTCAAGCTATTGATTAGATATCATTGTAGACATGTGTAGAGGGATCGATTTCGGTCTGCGGCGCCAGCTGGTAGTGTACCAATCGAATTCCCTTGCAATTGACTACATCGATCTCGTCAACAGCTCCCTGCTCAAACCTCCGCCGCTCATTGGTTCAACATCGAACCAATACTATTTGAATATTTGCTTAGTTCATAATTATCCCGCGGTACCCACATAGTTTAGGGGTTAGAGTACTTGTTCAAGGTCGATGGTCGTGATCGGGTAGTTAGTACGAAACGCATATACTACTTCTGGGAAGGTGAAACGATTAAGTATCTTGCTGTTTCCTAATTTGTGCTTCTGCAATGTTAAAATAAAATATAGACAACTACAACATCAGTGGCGGATCAAGAAAATCCATTTAGGGGGGCCCCAATGACATGAGGCGGAATGCCTCAGGTGTGATGGGTCATAAGATCGATCGTACTCCATGGACTAGGCCACAACCCCAACCCTCCCTCTCCCCTATATCACTGACCCACCAACGTTATAGTATATACTAGTATATACTGTCCGGTCTATAGAATATTTCCAGTTTTGCCCAGATGAGTAGATTTGCTCAAGCACTGGGGCGGGCAATCCCCCCCCCCCCCCCCCCCCCACGTCTCGTATGCTTATAAATACATTGGTCGGCTGGGTGTTTCTGTGAAAGATTTTCCTATATGTAATGCATGCAGTGTAACAGGTTTATCTAGCAGTGCAACTGTAACCTGGTGTTAGCCTGATGTTATTTAAACTCATGCATGTCAAACGTGCATTGAAAATAACACATGGGTTAACCTGAGCGTAACCTGTAGGTTTTCATAATCCAATGATACCCAGGCAAGCAGAACTGTTTTTAAAATTATGTAGGGGCGGGACATAGCCCAGTAGTAAAGCGCTCGCCTGATGAGCCGTCGGTTTAGGATCGATCCTCTTTGGTGGGCACTTTGGGCTATTTCTCGTTCCAGTCAATGCACCACGACTGGCATATCAAAGAATGTAGTAAGTTATTTCCTGTGGTATGGTTCTTTAAAAGATCCCTCCTATTAGTGAAAAATGTAGCAGGTATCGTCTATAACTATATGTCAGAATTACCAAATGTTTGACGCGCAATAGCCGTGATTAATAAATCATTGTACTCTAGTGGTGCCGTTGAACAAAAACTTTAGTTTTACATGCATGCATGTATGTATGTATGTATGTATTGATGTATGAATATCTATATATTGTATGTATGTCAAGGTTCACTACTACATACATAGATATTAACGCACTGGCGCAGGGGATAATTAAATCCTTTCTGGCCTCACAAATTGTCCCATGCCGTTGCTGGGACTCGAACCTGTGGCACCGATTCGCCCGCAAATTGCAAGACTAACCACGATACGCTCTGAGCTATCGAAGCTTCCATGTATGTATGTATGTATGTATGTATGTATGTATGTATGTATGCATGCATGCATGCAAACATGTATGTATGTATGTATGTATGTATGTATGTATGTATGTATTGATGTATGAATATCTATATATTGTATGTATGTCGAAGTTGACTATTACATACATAGATATTAACGCACTGGCGCAGGGGATAGTTAAATCCTTTCTGACCTCACATATTGTCCCATGCCGTTGCTGGGACTCGAACCTATGGCACCGATTCGCCCGCAAATTGCAAGACTAACCACGATACGCTCTGAGCTATCGAAGCTTCCATAAAAAGGAAGCACTTTTAACTCAACCATATGCATGGGGCCTACAATCTACGCGGTCGATCCCACTTACGTGCATGAAACAGTGGGCAAACCTGGCACTGGCTAGTATGTATTGATGTATGAATATCTATATATTGTATGTATGTCGAGGTTGACTATTACATACATAGATATTAACGCACTGGCACAGGGGATAATTAAATCCTTTCTGGCCTCAAAAATTGTCCCATGCCGTTGCTGGGACTCGAATCTGTGGCACCGATTCGCCCGCAAATTGCAACACTAACCACGATACGCTCTGAGCTATCGAAGCTTCCATAAAAAGGAAGTTTCTTTAACTCAACCATATGCATGGGGCCTACAATCTACGCGATCGATCCCGCTTACGTGCATGAAACAGTGGGTAGACCTGGCACTGGCTAGTATGTATTGATGTATGAATATCTATATATTGTATGTATGTCGAGGTTGACTATTACATACATAGATATTAACGCACTAGCACAGGGGATAATTAAATCCTTTCTGGCCTCAAAGATTGTCCCATGCCGTTGCTGGGACTCGAACCTGTGGCACCGATTCGCCCGCAAATTGCAAGGCTAACCACGATACGCTCTGAGCTATCGAAGCTTCCATAAAAAGGAAGTTTCTTTAACTCAACCATATGCATGGGGCCTACAATCTACGCGATCGATCCCGCTTACGTGCATGAAACAGTGGGCAGACCTGGCACTGGCTAGTATGTATTGGTGTATGAATATCTATATATTGTATGTATGTCGAGGTTGACTATTACATACATAGATATTAACGCACTAGCACAGGGGATAATTAAATCCTTTCTGGCCTCAAAGATTGTCCCATGCCGTTGCTGGGACTCGAACCTGTGGCACCGATTCGCCCGCAAATTGCAAGACTAACCACGATACGCTCTGAGCTATCGAAGTTCCATAAAAAAAGAAGTTTCTTTAACTCAACCATATGCATGGGGCCTACAATCTATGCGGTCGATCCCGCTTACGTGCATGAAACAGTGGGCAGACCTGGCACTGGCTAGTATGTATTGATGTATGAATATCTATATATTGTATGTATGTCGAGGTTGACTATTACATACATAGATATTAACGCACTGGCGCAGGGGATAATTAAATCCTTTCTGGCCTCAAAAATTGTCCCATGCCGTTGCTGGGACACGAACCTGTGGCACCGATTCGCCCGCAAATTGCAAGACTAACCACGATACGCTCTGAGCTATCGAAGCTTCCATAAAAAGGAAGTTTCTTTAACTCAACCATATGCATGGGGCCTACAATCTACGCGGTCGATCCCGCTTACGTGCATGAAACAGTGGGTAGACCTGGCACTGGCTAGTATGTACTGATGTATGAATATCTATATATTGTATGTATGTCGAGGTTGACTATTACATACATAGATATTAACGCACTGGCGCAGGGGATAATTAAATCCTTTCTGGCCTCAAAAATTGTCCCATGGCGTTGCTGGGACTCGAACCTGTGGCACCGATTCGCCCGCAAATTGCAAGACTAACCACGATACGCTCTGAGCTATCGAAGCTTCCATGTATGTATGTATGTATGTATGTATGTATGTATGTATGTATGTATGTATGTATGCATGCATGCATGCAAACATATATGTATGTATGTATGTATGTATGTATTGATGTATGAATATCTATATATTGTATGTATGTCGAAGTTGACTATTACATACATAGATATTAACGCACTGGCGCAGGGGATAATTAAATCCTTTCTGACCTCACATATTGTCCCATGCCGTTGCTGGGACTCGAACCTATGGCACCAATTCGCCCTCAAATTGCAAGACTAACCACGATACGCTCTGAGCTATCGAAGCTTCCATAAAAAGGAAGCACTTTTAACTCAACCATATGCATGGGGCCTACAATCTACGCGGTCGATCCCACTTACGTGCATGAAACAGTGGGCAAACCTGGCACTGGCTAGTATGTATTGATGTATGAATATCTATATATTGTATGTATGTCGAGGTTGACTATTACATACATAGATATTAACGCACTGGCACAGGGGATAATTAAATCCTTTCTGGCCTCAAAAATTGTCCCATGCCGTTGCTGGGACTCGAATCTGTGGCACCGATTCGCCCGCAAATTGCAAGACTAACCACGATACGCTCTGAGCTATCGAAGCTTCCATAAAAAGGAAGTTTCTTTAACTCAACCATATGCATGGGGCCTACAATCTACGCGATCGATCCCGCTTACGTGCATGAAACAGTGGGTAGACCTGGCACTGGCTAGTATGTATTGATGTATGAATATCTATATATTGTATATATGTCGAGGTTGACTATTACATACATAGATATTAACGCACTAGCACAGGGGATAATTAAATCCTTTCTGGCCTCAAAGATTGTCCCATGCCGTTGCTGGGACTCGAACCTGTGGCACCGATTCGCCCGCAAATTGCAAGGCTAACCACGATACGCTCTGAGCTATCGAAGCTTCCATAAAAAGGAAGTTTCTTTAACTCAACCATATGCATGGGGCCTACAATCTACGTGGTCGATCCCGCTTAGGTGCATGAAACAGTGGGCAGACCTGGCACTGGCTAGTATGTATTGATGTATGAATATCTATATATTGTATGTATGTCGAGGTTGACTATTACATACATAGATATTAACGCACTGGCGCAGGGGATAATTAAATCCTTTCTGGCCTTACAAATTGTCCCATGCCGTTGCTGGGACTCGAACCTGTGGCACCGATTCGCCCGCAAATTGCAAGACTAACCACGATACGCTCTGAGCTATCGAAGCTTCCATAAAAAGGAAGTTTCTTTAACTCAACCATATGCATGGGGCCTACAATCTACGCGGTCGATCCCGCTTACGTGCATGAAACAGTGGGCAGACCTGGCACTGGCTAGTATGTATTGATGTATGAATATCTATATATTGTATGTATGTCGAGGTTGACTATTACATACATAGATATTAACGCACTGGCGCAGGGGATAATTAAATCCTTTCTGGCCTCAAAAATTGTCCCATGCCGTTGCTGGGACTCGAACCTGTGGCACCGATTCGCCCGCAAATTGCAAGACTAACCACGATACGCTCTGAGCTATCGAAGCTTCCATAAAAAGGAAGTTTCTTTAACTCAACCATATGCATGGGGCCTACAATCTACGCGGTCGATCCCGCTTGTATGTATGTATCTATGTATGTATGTATGCATGTATGTATGTATGTATGTATGTATGTATGTATGTATGTATGTATGTATGTATGTATGTATGTATCTATGTATGTATGTATGTATGTATGTATCTATGTATGTATGTATGTATCTATGTATGTATGTATATACACATGTAAATGTGTAGTTTTATCGGATGGTACGTTTTGCATAAAACAAAATAACGCTCAGAGATTCATTATTTCAAAATCTAAATGAACTCCACATTTGGCACATTACGTGCACATAAATGTTTAGCGTCAATTTCAATATGGAGTGTAATAGACATTTGAACCAGTTACAAGACTACTTTGAAAGATAATCAATCCCGTTACCATGTTGATCACTAACGGCATGCAGACTTTTCACTCATCTTCTATATCAGAGGTTTACCATGATAGGGTGCAAATTTGAATCTAGTGACGCTACGATGCCTTCCGAAGAGGCATTCTACAGAGCCTCTTAGCATTCGCCATTCGGCTTGAGCAACATATGGGTTCAGGCCTAAACAAAAATTGTGTTTACCAAGAAAAATGAATGAATGAATGAAAGTTTAACGACACCCCAGTACGAACAATACATCGGCTATTGGATGTCAAACTACGGTAATGCAAACAAATAAAGTGATGATTAACATCAATATAAAAATTCAAAATTTAAATAAAAACACAATGTAAAGAACTGTGCAAAAATACAAATATCACAGATAGATACTGACTTTTACTCAAAACTTTAATTGTATCCTGAAGAAAACAAGGGGATTTGTGCTGTATTGGCCATTCTCAAAGAGAATGTTACACCCCTGCATCACGGTGAGGTTACAGCACGCGCAGAGGACCTAGAAAAAAGAGCCGACCCTAATTTTGTTTTCGATGAATAATTTTTTCTCGATTTGTTTTTGGGGGGTATTATTAATATGCAGGTGAAAAGAGTACACACATGACATTTTATCTGGACCGTAGGGGTAAATGTAGTTTAGGCCTGAGTTTGATTGTCCAATAACGGTTCATGCGAGTCGATGAAGTATGTTCGAATCCCTTTAGTATACAATGTATGTTTTATTACAACTCTCAATGCTAGACAAATGACGATGTTATACCTATAATAATACCATATGAGATGAGATGACAATAGAAATTTACTGCAATGAATCAACCGACCACAATATTATTGACATAGTGGTAAAATTTGCAAATTGTGGATAATGAACATCACTAAGTGATTATAATTATAAGCATTGTTGTCGTATGGTAAAATATACGAACTGAATGAACACAATGAACGGTGGATATATTGTATGCGAAAGAAATGATGAAACCATCACTAACAGCGAGAACTCACTAACTGTAACATTTGTAAATCTGGTTATATTGTGTATATAATACACACAGATGCAAAGCTATAACACCTGTTGTTGCTATACAAAGCCGAATTATTTCAAAGGGCATATGACAGTTTGGATATTTTGCAACAAAGCGACATTGTGAAGAAAATTCTAATTAAATTCACAGTAATTAAAAGTAAACGACAACCTGCAAACGTAAAGAAGAAAAAAAAAAGTTTTATTTAACGACGCACTCAACATATTTTATTTACGGTTATATGGCGTCAGACATATGGTCAAGGACCACACAGATTTTGAGAGGAAACCCGCTGTCGCCACTACATGGGCTACTCTTCCGATTAGCAGCAAGGGATCTTTTATTTGCGCTTCCCACAGGCAGGATAACACAAACCATGGCCTTTGTTGAACCAGTTATGGATCACTGGTCGGTGCAAGTGGTTTACACCTAACCATTGAGCCTTGCGGAGCACTCACTCAGGGTTTGGAGTCGGTATCGGGATTAAAAATCCCATGCCTCGACTGGGATCCGAACCCAGTACCTACCAGCCTGTAGACCGATAGCCTACCACGACGCCACCGAGGCCGATCACGTAAAGAAGATGCTAACAAGTGTAAAATATTAAGAACAATACACAGCCCCTAGAGTTGCAAAATGTGAAGACCCACAGTTAAAGGGACATTCCCGAGTTTGCTTCAATTTTAAAAATGTTATCGACTAACAGAGACGTTTTAACGACTGTAATTACATATCAAATATATGTTTCTGTATAAAATATTAGTGGCTGTATATTAAACCTGTTTCTGGTCGTTCTAATATTTGTACTAGGTTATATTTTACTTTAGTTCCTAAAATATATTTTTGCGTGCGTACGAAATTATTTGAAGACAAAATCCAGTTTGGGCTTCTTACAAATATTAAGATGACTAGAAACACATTCAATATACAGACACTGATATTCTAAACAAGAAAATATATTCAATATGTAAGTTTAATCGTAGAAATATTTTATTAGTCGGAAACATCTCACAATGCAGCAAACTCAGGAATGTCCCTTTAAGAGAAACATCTCACAATGCAGCAAACTCAGGAATGTCCCTTTAAGAGAAACATCTCACAATGCAGCAAACTCAGGAATGTCCCTTTAAGAGAAACATCTCACAATGCAGCAAACTCAGGAATGTCCCTTTAAACCATAAATATACATACAAAGGAATTTACTCTGATGAGCAATATGACTTGCTCATCAACAAATATAATTTATATTTTAAAATGTACAAACTGTGGTGAATTGTATATCGGACAGTCAGTTCACCTCCGAGAACGAATATCTGTTCATAGACAGTTGCCCATGCACAAAACAACAGACACGTGCGTGTTTTAATTATTTTTTTTTTTTTATTGTGCGGCTGATAATTTTAAGATATTTCCAACATACAAAGTTTTTGCGAATCAAGAACAAACTGTTAATTTACCTTTTGACCTCTGGGAATGCATTTCATTAAGCTGTTTAACGATCCATGGAATCGAGAGTTGGCATAGGCTAATGCCAATTGCGCAGCTCTCACATGTTAGTTACATTATTGTTTTTTGGTAACAGTTTTCCATGTTGCCATTTATTTGTTTTGTCTCTAGAGTTCTATAGCTATATATAAATACTGTAACACTGTAATAAAGCTGAACTAGTTATGCTTTCTGATAAGACAGATACCATAATGGCATGCCATTAAGACACATGAATTAAAGTAACATTGCTCAAACGTGATGTATTTTTAACCATTACTTTTCTTCATGTATACATACATATGTCTACAGGTATGCATTTTAAGTTCATGCACCTTTAAAACGATTTAGGGGCGGGAAGTAATCCAATGGTAAGTAGTTCGTCTAATGTTCGGTCGGTCTGGGATCGATCCCCGTCGATGGATCCATTAGCCTATTTCTGGTTCCAGCCAATGCACCACGACTGGTATATCAAAGTCCGTGGTATATGCTGTCCTGTCTGTGGGATGATTCATATAAAAGATCCCTTGCTACTAATGACAAAAGATTGTAGCGGGCTTTTTCTATAAGACTATATGTCAAAACTACCAAATATTCGACTTCCAATAGCCCATGATCAATAAATCAATTTACTCTAGTGGTGTCGTTAAACCAAACAAACTTTAACTTTAAAAATTATTTCTCCAAAACTTCGATTATGTTTTTTTAATTGTTTCTGATACATGTAAATCATAATAATATAGTAAAGAAATGGTCTTGTGTTTATCGCATTCCGATGTTGACCCGATGTTGACCCGATGTGACTGATGGTAACTGCTTCGTGTTTCAAATGGAATTAAAGTCAGCAGCTGCAAAATCGGCTTGGCAGATATTGGACCAGATTCGTGACAAATTGCGTAAAGTGACGAGAGCTGTGTTAGGTTCTGCTGAACGAAATCCTTTCCCATTGTTCAGTTGTTAACACTTTGTAATGAAACTCATACAAACTCATATAAACTCATATAAAATACGTATAATTAAAAAAAGTGTTGCACATTGCATTTAATCTGTTCATAAGAAAATGGGATGTTACACAGCATTTAAAAGATTTAAAGAATGCTTTAATCAGCAACCGCCATCTACATGCAATTCTATTTTTTAATCCACTGGTGTCCACCTCTAATATATATCATGCAACAAATGTATAAAAAAAATTGGTTGTGGATGTCTTTAAACATTCATTCATTCATTTTTAATAAAAGGCATAATAAACTGGCTTGAAAAAAAAAAAAATTCGCATAATATACAATTATTTTATTAATCTCAATCGTTTCTAATATGGTGTTCACATTAACAAGATAGGAAGAGAACAGTGCAGAAAGTAATTACCGCACAATTTGTAGAGATATCCTTCCTCCTCATTGTTTATCCTGTTTAAAATCGTATGTTTTTTCCTTGTCTAGTCACACACCAAACAAAAATGCTTAACTTCAAATCAGTATGTCAGTATGGCACAACCAGAGCACATTGATTTCTTAATCATCGGCTACTGGATGTCAAATAGTGGAAAAAAACAGACATAGTCTTCAGAGAAAACTTCCTACATTTTCATTGACAGGGATCATTCATGTGCACTTGCTCACAAAAAGGACATCACATACCACAGCCTTTGATAACCCCATTCATTGAGCACTGGTTGAGACGACAAAGACCCAATGGGTCCACTATGGAGGTTCGATCCTACACATCAACACTCAGGGAACTGCTCTGCCAACAGAGCTACATCCCGCCCCATCTTTGATAGAGTTTCTTGTGCTTGGCGTCATCGAACAAACTGCCGTGCACAAAATAATGATGAACGCCGCCGTAATTAGTGGCAAATATCTCGTCTATTTCATAAGCAAACTGATATCTCTTACAAAACACCGAGACAAGACTGTAACGAAATATTGAAATCCAAGAAAACAAAGGCATTGTATCATTTCATTTCTATATGAGGCACTTCACATGAGTGCAATACAGCGAAGTAGTTCCTATTGGATGTTAACCAACATATTAAAGATACAGCGTGTGTATTACGAAACAGTATTCATATAAAATGCCCTTACTAGCCTCGGCTCGTTCCAGCCAGTGCTTCACAATTGGTGCAACAAAGGCCGTGGTATGAACTATCCTGACTGAGGGATGGTGCATACAAAAGAACCCTTGCTGCTAATCGAAAAGAGTAGCCCATGAAGTGGAGACGGCAGGTTTCCTCTCTCAATATCTGTGTGGTCCATAACCATATGTCCGACGCCATATAACCGTAAATAAAATGTGTTGAGTGCGTCGTTAAATAAAACATTTACTTCCTTCCTTCTACTAGCCTCGGTGGTGTAGTCATTAAGACATCGGATTTAAGGGTGGTTGTTCTGGGTTCGCAGCCTGGTACCGGCTCCCACCTAGAACGAGTTTAACGACTCAGTAGATGTAAGGCCACTTAACCGACTTCTCTCTCACTAACCACTAAAAACTAACCACTAAACCACTGCCCTGGACAGACAGCCCAGATAGCTGATGTGTATGCACCTAACTGGATATAACCACAAAACTTAAGTATAAACAAACAATAGCTAGTTGGAATTTCCTTCTTAGTTCAGTGAGTAGAGAGTTTGACGTTCATATAGAGGGTCGATGGTTCGAATCCCCTCAGTGGAGGTCAATTTATTTGTTACATATAAGCCTGATGACACATGATCGATATATGGTCTGGCAAAACGGGATCACACTCCTATTTCAGCCGATCGGGTACACTGGAAAGCGTGCCCTTTTTCTTTATTATATTCTGTTAGATTCAGAACAAACTTGACTGTTAGGTTATGCAATATTCAAAGGGGTTCAAACTCCAGTAATTTTTGAGAAAAGCAGGACACATTCCTGCATCTAGAACTAAATGCCATGCCATATAGTGTGTGTGTGTGTGTGTGTGTGTGTGTGTGTGTGTGTGTGTGTGTGTGTGTGTGTGTGTGTGTGTGTGTGTGTGTAATGAAAATTGCTCCGCTTTCTGGAACCCTTTGAAGTAATGAGTGGTAATATTTCAAACTCTAGGTGGCGAATTTGTTTTTAGTAAAATGATGTCACATGGACTACTCTATTCTTCTAAGGCAGAAAGTTAAACATTGTTTTACTGGTTTAATTCCTACATTGGCTAATCTCTATATGTTCGGCAATGTAACAACAACAGTGATGAGATACCGGGGCCTACTTCACAAATCTGTCTTAGGCTCTGCTAGACAACAAAGCATTCTCTTTGCAAGTCTTTTAGCAATGAATTGCGCTATCGCAAAGTTGCGAGCGTTTAGTGAATTAGGCCCCTGGGCACCGTTCCACGAAGCGACCTGAGCCCTAATAGTCCGGGTGCCGAGGTTTCCACATGGAAATTGAAGACTACCACCCAGTCTACCAAAATCACCAAAGAAAAAAACTTTAACTCTGATTGCAGGGTATGGCCTAAAATCGGGACTTGGCTCCCGGACTATAAGATCAACTTAAGTGCATAGGGTAGATGTGCGCCTACGGTAATCTTAGGGCTAAGATCGCTTCGTGGAACGGAGCCCTGGGATATAACTGTTTAAAGTAAATCAAATATCCAGTGAATTATACATTCAAAAATATCTCTCCCGAACAAAAACCATAAACAACAATTCTATAGATAAGAACTACTTAACAAGTTAATATCCTTATGTTCATTACTACATACACTTTACATATACTTTTGAATACTTTATAATCATTCGCGAAACCTCATAAACATAACCCATCGTTATTTTTCTCTTAACTCATGAAACATTTTCGCCATCTGTTTCAAAGCTAGTATTATTTATCGTTGAAGTGTGTAAACCAAACATTTGCCAAAGTAAACTGAAATCCGTATGTGGGCCAATTAGAGAGACGTACGTACAGCTGTACACACGTGGAATAAAACAACTTATATTTATTGTCTGTGTTACTCCGTGGAGAAGAAAACATTGAAAGTTTGTTTTGTTTAACGACACACTAGAGCGCATTGATTTATTAATCATCGGCTATTGGATGTCAAACATTTGGTCATGTTGACTCGTAGTCTTAGAGGTAGTACTAAACCAAATAACTTCCGGCTGGGTCAAAGTTCGAGGTGCACCGAACTTTTGATAGAGATGTGAACACCACAAGTCCTGTGATTAGTGATAAATGTGAGTGTGTTGGTTGTCAAAAAAAAAAGAAGTTTCATCTGGGCGAAAAATGTATGCAATTTTATTTCATTTAGTACCCAGTATGTCAAGTAGCCTTGTGCTTGAAACTTGTATGGGGTACCTGTAAAAAAAAAGTACTCGAATTTTGTGCGGAACTAGGTATTAATACATTAAATAAGAAATACAAACACTAGATAAAAGAGTTAAATATTGAATCAGTCATTGCAAATGGAATTCAAATATCATATAATAAAATGCTACTAAATTATACAGGAGTTATTGTCAAGGCTCTCAGACAGGCAGACAGACAGACAAATTCTTTATTTACGTCTCACCTTGTGTACAGATTAAAAATAAAAACAAGAGTTCCATAGTGATAATGATATTGTTATTCCTAATATAACAATATGACACACACTCTTGTATTGACTGAAAACGTAACTACGTACGTGTATAGACAAAGTGACGAGATGGTGTACGTATATAGACACAGTGACGAGATGGTGTGTACGTGTATAGACATAGGTAGTGACGTAACAACTTTGCCAACTTACTAGGCCTGCTGCTATACGAGTATAGTATAATAATTAATACCAATGGCAGGTATTATCTTTCTGTATAAATACATCTGTATATATACATCTGTATATGTGTGCCAAAAAAAGAAAAAGAAAAACACGTGGACACTGTCGTCCACTTTATTAACTGTGTAAAACTGTGTAGTTTGTTGGGAAGAACTGCTGGCATAAAGTAAAAGCCAATTGATGTTCTTTCAAACAGATGCCGATTCCTTTTCATGAGTCGACAAACGCCTCGGGATATTTCGATTTCTCCAAGTTCGTATGGATCACTGCGCGTGCAGACAGTTGAGGGTCGCACGTGCAATCCATACCAATATTTCGCAATCAGGAACATCGACCTCTCTTACACAATACGGCCGAGGTTTGTTTGTAAAGACTTGTAGCGTGTAATCAAATAATGGAGACAGCCTCTCGTTTGATTGGAGGCAAAAAGACGCAAAACAAACTCAGTGCCGACAGTAATTGCATGGTTTAGCACGGATTTCGCTGTCGAACAAACAAGAGCAATTGTGTACTGGGAGAACACCTCTGCCCAGCCAAATGTCTGTACAATCCGTTATTTGATTTGTGTGATTTGGGCCATCTTAAGTCCGTTGATCAAGTCAATCAGTCATTCGAAACAGATTTCATAATATTCTAAGGACATTTGTGTGCCCGGCATAATTAATCCGGGCTCGTTCCATCTGTACAGTACTATACAATTCAGTAGTTATTAACCAGTGTATGTATGTAATTTTTAACGAAATATATCAATATCATTTCTTTTTGTTTTGCGTTGGGGGCGGGGAAGAGGGGAGCAACAATAAGAAAGCTGTACATAATGAAATAAATGATGATTTTCAGACAAACACGTTATAATTGCGTTTAAAGAAGTTAGAAAAAGTCTGACAATAAAGCAATTTTATTTTATTTTATTTATTTATTTATATATTTTGCATAGCAGAGGGTTACTGTCATTGTTGCAAATACTGGATATATCCAGTTCTGGTTGTTAACGGTGGGAGTCGGGTTGCTTCTGGCAAAAGCAACATAGACACACACAGTGCCACGTCAGGTCAGGTTAGAGTGTTTAACGTGCACATTCACAACACAGGTGCCGGCCTCGGCCGCCTCTTGTGCCCAGGACAGGAACACACAGTGTACATATAGCTGCAATGTTATACGTGTCGCAACGTGTGGTATCCAGTAAGTGGTACCGACACCACAACACTGGGGGGAGGGGGGGGGGGGGGGCGTGCAAGGACGTGAAATATCAACAAGAGGTGTTAATGATAACTTCTGATACTTCAGGTAAACCGCAAAACGGCTGATAAACGGCTTGGTGAACGCTTCTGGTGTACGTGTATAGACACCGTGACGAGATGGTGTGTACGTGTATAGACACACAGTGGCGAGATGGTGTACGTGTATAGACACAGACAGTGAAGAGATGGTGTACGTGTATAGACACACTGACGAGATGGTGTGTACGTGTATAGATAATGACATTGACGAGATGGTGTCCGTGTATAGACAAAGACAGTGATGAGATGGTGTCCGTGTATAGAGACAGACAGTGACGAGATGGTGTACGTATATAGAGACAGACAGTGACGAGATGGTGTCCGTGTATAGACACAGACAGAGACGAGATGGTGTCCGTGCATAGACACACTGACGAGATGGTGTGTACGTGTATAGACACAGACAATGATGAGATGGTGTCCGTGTATAGACACAGACAGTGACGAGATGGTGTACGTGTATAGACACGCTGACGAGATGGTGTGTACGTGTATAGATAATGACATTAACGAGATGGTGTCCGTGTATAGACACAGACAGTGATGAGATGGTGTCCGTGTATAGAGACAGACAGTGACGAGATGGTGTACGTGTATAGAGACAGACAGTGACGAGATGGTGTACGTGTATAGACACAGGCAGTGACGAGATTGTGTACGTATATAGAGACAGACAGTGACGAGACGGTGTACGTGTATAGACACAGACAGTGACGAGATGGTGTACGTGTATAGACACAGAGTGACGAGATGGTGTACGTGTATAGACAGACAATGACGAGATGTTGTACGAGTATAGACACAGACAGTGACGTGATGGTGTACGTGTATAGACGAGATGGTGTACGTGTATAGACACATACAGTGACGAGATGGTGTACGTGTATAGGCGAGATGGTGTACGTGTATAGGCGAGATGGTGTACGTGTATAGACATACAGTGACGAGATAGTGTACGTGTATAGACGAGATGGTGTACGTGTATAGACACATACAGTGACGAGATGGTGTTCGTGTATGGACGAGATGGTGTACGTGTATAGACACACAGTGACGAGATGGTGTACGTGTATAGACGAGATAGTGTACGTGTATAGAAACAGTGACGAGATGGTGTACGTGTATAGACACATACAGTGACGAGATGGTGTACGTGTATAGACACGGTGACGAGATGGTGTGTACATGTATAGACACAGTGACGAGATGGTGTACGTGTATAGACACTGTGACGAGATGGTATACGTGCATAGACACAGTGACGGGATGGTATACGTGTATAGACACAGTGACGAGATGGTGTGTACGTGTATAGACACAGTGGCGAGATGGTGAGTACGTGTATAGTCACAGTGACGAGATGGTGTGTACGTGTATAGACAGTGACGAGATGGTGTGTACGTGTATAGACACGGACAGTGACGAGATGGTGTGCACGTGTATAGACAGTGACAAGATGGTGTGTACGTGTATAGACACAGCCAGTGACGAGATGGTGTGCACGTGTATAGACACAGTAACGAGATGGTGTACGTGTATAGACACAGTGACGAGATGGTGTGTACGTGTATAGACACAGTGACGAGATGGTGTGTACGTGTATAGTCACAGTGACGAGATGGTGTACGTGTATAGACACAGACAGTGACGAGATGGTGTCTGTGTATAGACACAGTGACGAGATGGTGTGTACGTATATAGACAGACAGTGACGAGGTGGTGTACGTGTATAGACACAGTGACGAGATGGTGTGTACGTGTATAGACACATACAGTGACGAGATGGTGTACGTGTATAGCCACAGACAGTGACGAGAGTGTGTGTACGTGTATAGACACAGTGATGAGATGGTGTGTACGTGTATAGACACAGTGACGAGATGGTGTACGTGTATAGACACAGTGACGAGATGGTGTGTACGTGTATAGACACAGTGACGAGATGGTGTGTACGTGTATAGTCACAGTGACGAGATGGTGTGTACGTGTATAGACACAGTGACGAGATTGTGTACGTGTATAGACACAGACAGTGACGAGATAGTGTCCGTGTATAGACACAGACTGTGACGAGATGGTGTGTACGTGTATAGACACAGTGACGAGATGGTGTGTACGTGTATAGACACACAGTGGCGAGATGGTGTACGTGTATAGACACAGACAGTGAAGAGATGGTGTACGTGTATAGACACACTGACGAGATGGTGTGTACGTGTATAGATAATGACATTGACGAGATGGTGTCCGTGTATAGACACAGACAGTGATGAGATGGTGTCCGTGTATAGAGACAGACAGTGACGAGATGGTGTACGTATATAGAGACAGACAGTGACGAGATGGTGTCCGTGTATAGACACAGACAGAGACGAGATGGTGTCCGTGCATAGACACACTGACGAGATGGTGTGTACGTGTATAGACACAGACAATGATGAGATGGTGTCCGTGTATAGACACAGACAGTGACGAGATGGTGTACGTGTATAGACACGCTGACGAGATGGTGTGTACGTGTATAGATAATGACATTAACGAGATGGTGTCCGTGTATAGACACAGACAGTGATGAGATGGTGTCCGTGTATAGAGACAGACAGTGACGAGATGGTGTACGTGTATAGAGACAGACAGTGACGAGATGGTGTACGTGTATAGACACAGGCAGTGACGAGATTGTGTACGTATATAGAGACAGACAGTGACGAGACGGTGTACGTGTATAGACACAGACAGTGACGAGATGGTGTACGTGTATAGACACAGAGTGACGAGATGGTGTACGTGTATAGACAGACAATGACGAGATGTTGTACGAGTATAGACACAGACAGTGACGTGATGGTGTACGTGTATAGACGAGATGGTGTACGTGTATAGACACATACAGTGACGAGATGGTGTACGTGTATAGGCGAGATGGTGTACGTGTATAGGCGAGATGGTGTACGTGTATAGACATACAGTGACGAGATAGTGTACGTGTATAGACGAGATGGTGTACGTGTATAGACACATACAGTGACGAGATGGTGTTCGTGTATGGACGAGATGGTGTACGTGTATAGACACACAGTGACGAGATGGTGTACGTGTATAGACGAGATAGTGTACGTGTATAGAAACAGTGACGAGATGGTGTACGTGTATAGACACATACAGTGACGAGATGGTGTACGTGTATAGACACGGTGACGAGATGGTGTGTACATGTATAGACACAGTGACGAGATGGTGTACGTGTATAGACACTGTGACGAGATGGTATACGTGCATAGACACAGTGACGGGATGGTATACGTGTATAGACACAGTGACGAGATGGTGTGTACGTGTATAGACACAGTGGCGAGATGGTGAGTACGTGTATAGTCACAGTGACGAGATGGTGTGTACGTGTATAGACAGTGACGAGATGGTGTGTACGTGTATAGACACGGACAGTGACGAGATGGTGTGCACGTGTATAGACAGTGACAAGATGGTGTGTACGTGTATAGACACAGCCAGTGACGAGATGGTGTGCACGTGTATAGACACAGTAACGAGATGGTGTACGTGTATAGACACAGTGACGAGATGGTGTGTACGTGTATAGACACAGTGACGAGATGGTGTGTACGTGTATAGTCACAGTGACGAGATGGTGTACGTGTATAGACACAGACAGTGACGAGATGGTGTCTGTGTATAGACACAGTGACGAGATGGTGTGTACGTATATAGACAGACAGTGACGAGGTGGTGTACGTGTATAGACACAGTGACGAGATGGTGTGTACGTGTATAGACACATACAGTGACGAGATGGTGTACGTGTATAGCCACAGACAGTGACGAGAGTGTGTGTACGTGTATAGACACAGTGATGAGATGGTGTGTACGTGTATAGACACAGTGACGAGATGGTGTACGTGTATAGACACAGTGACGAGATGGTGTGTACGTGTATAGACACAGTGACGAGATGGTGTGTACGTGTATAGTCACAGTGACGAGATGGTGTGTACGTGTATAGACACAGTGACGAGATTGTGTACGTGTATAGACACAGACAGTGACGAGATAGTGTCCGTGTATAGACACAGACTGTGACGAGATGGTGTGTACGTGTATAGACACAGTGGCGAGATGGTGTGTACGTGTAGAGACACAGTGACGAGATGGTGTGTACGTGTATAGACAATGTGACGAGATGGTGTACGTGTATAGATACAGTGACGAGATGGTGTACGTATATAGCCACACAGTGACGAGATGGTGTACGTGTATAGACACAGACAGTGAGGAGATGGTGTAGGTATATAGCCACACAGTGACGAGATGGTGTACGTATATAGAGACAGACAGTGACGAGATGGTGTCCGTGTATAGACACAGACAGTGACGAGATGGTGTACGTGTATAGACACAGGCAGTGACGAGATTGTGTACGTATATAGAGACAGACAGTGACGAGACGGTGTACGTGTATAGACACAGACAGTGACGAGATGGTGTACGTGTATAGACACAGACAGTGATGAGATGGGGTACGTGTATAGACACAGAGTGACGAGATGGTGTACGTGTATAGACAGACAATGACGAGATGTTGTACGAGTATAGACACAGACAGTGACGTGATGGTGTACGTGTATAGATGAGAGGGTGTACGTGTATAGACACATATAGTGACGAGATAGTGTACGTGTATAGACACCGAAAGTGACGAGATGGTGTACGTGTATAGACGCAGAAAGTTCTAGCTTCTCATCGAAAAGGTACGCCACAGGTTGGACCTTACTCTAGCTTTTTATCGAAAAAATACGTCACAGGTTAAAGCATGTTCTAGCTTCTCAATGAAAAGGTACGTCACAGGTTAGAGCTTACTCTAGCTTCTCATCGAAAGGTACGTCACAAGTTAGAGCTTACTCTAACTTCTCATCGAAAAGGTACGTCACAGGTTAGAGCATGTTCTAACTTCTCATCGAAAAGGTACGTCACAGGTTAGAGCATGTTCTAGCTTCTCATCGAAAAGGTACGTAACAGGTCAGAGCTTACTCTAGCTTTTCATCGAAAAGGTACGTCACAGGTTAGAGCATGTTCTAACTTCTCATCGAAAAGGTAAGTCACAGGTTAGAGCATGTTCTAACTTCTCAGCGAAAAGGTACGTCACAGGTTAGAGAATGTTCTAACTTCTCATTGAATAGGTACGTCACAGGTTAGAGCTTACTCTAGCTTCTCATCGAATAGGTACGTCACAGGTTATAGCATGTTCTAGCTTCTCATAGAAAAGGTACGCCACAGGTTAGAGCTTACTCTAGCTTCTCATCGAATAGGCTACGTCACAGGTTAGAGCTTACTCTAGCTCCTCATCGAAAAGGTACGTCACAGGTTAGAGCTTACTCTAGCTTCTCATCGAATGGGTACGTCACAGGTTAGAGCATGTTCTAACTTCTCATTGAAAAGGTACGTCACAAGTTAGAGCATGTTCTAGCTTCTCATTGAAAAGGTACGTCACAGGTTAGAGCATGTTCTAGCTTCTCATTGAAAAGGTACGCCACAGGTTAGAGCTTACTCTAGCTTCTCATAGAAAAGGTACGTCTCAGGTTAGAGCATGTTCTAACTTCTCATCGAAAAGTACGTCACAGGTTAGAGCGTGCTGTAGCTTCTCGACCTTATCCGGCCCCGGTTCTCGACGAATATGAGTTCCAGGCTTCCAGGTTGTATTATACAAAAATGTTACAGTTTTTTTTAACGACATCACCAGAGCACGTTGATGTATTAATCATCGGCTATTTGGTATCAAACATTGGGTATTTTTTTTACGAATAGTGTTAACCCTCTTCAGTTTTCAATTAGTGGCAAGGGATGTTTTATATGCACCATCCCACAAACAGGACAACACATACAACGATATACCAGCCGTGGTGCACTGACTGAAACGAGAAATAGCCCAATGGCCTCATCGGCGGGGATCGATCCTAGACCAACCGCGCACCAGGAAACGATTTACCACTGGGCAACTGCCGGCGCCTGTATTATACAATCACATAGCTGACAATCTTAAAATACTACAATAAAAACATAAACATACACCTCCTCCAAAATATTCACTGAAGAAAGTAGATCATCCCCAACATGGTGTTGGTTTTACAGGTACGTACCTCATACGCCTACGGGTACTTGACACATAGTCCAGGATCCACGGGTCTCAAAGCACTCAAAAATGGATTGAACTTAACTTCACCTAATACACTTTTGTTTAGTGTTTTATTTGTTTGAATAGTCCTTGGATTTGGATGGTTTGCTTTACCAAAAACTTTGCAATCGATAATTATGGCGACAGTTATGCATGTACTATCTAATATTTTTGTACCAATTGTTTTTTAAATAATAATAATAAATGATTATTTTCTTCCACACATAACTACTTGTTACTGTAGCTCATTAAATTTGTCTTAATAACGGCAAACAACCCACTCACCCGGACAGACCAAATAACTGAAGTACGTATCCAAGGTAGCGTGATTGAACATTAATCTGACATATGTACGAAATATATCAAGTTAAAAATAAAATAAAATAATTAAAAAACCAGTTCATCAGATGCCACGAGTTCTGTAGCATGGGTTCATAAATGCCTTATAAATAGATATAACGGGACTATTGTGGACAACCACGAGGCCCGCTCAATGTCAATGTAACACCCCCCCCCCCCCCCCCCACACACACACACACCTCACCCCCAACAGTGTTAAACTGTTATTAATGACGTTGACCAATTCCTTACCAATGGAAACGATCTGAATTTACCAGTTCTTACCAGAACAAAACTGTATCAATGTGAGTATATGCGTGTGACACTGTTTGATATACCGGCATCGGTGGCGTCGTGGTTAGGCCATTGGTCTACAGGCTGGTAGGTACTGGGTTCGGATCCCAGCCGAGGCATGGGATTTTTATTCCAGATACCGACTCCAAACCCCGAGTGAGTGCTCCGCAAGGCTCAATGGGTAGGTGTAAACCACTTGCATCGTCCAGTGATCCATAACTGGTTCAACAAAGGCCATGGTTTGTGCTATCCTGCCTGTGAGAAGGGCAAATAAAAGATCCCTTGCTGCTAATCGGAAAGAGTAGCCCATGTAGTGGCGACAGCGGGTTTCCTCTCAAAATCTGTGTTGTCCTGAACCATATGTCTGACGCCATATAACCGTAAATAAAATGTGTTGAGTGCGTCGTTAAATAAAACGTTTCTTTTTTTCTGTTTGACACAATCAAATCCATAGTATTATACGTATGTGAAATTTGGAGGCCTGGACAAATAACAAAATCCATCTTAACATAATTACTATTATGATTTAATCGACATTGAAACATGAAAAACTTCATAATAAATTTTGTAAACTTAATTTAAGGGTAAACAAACACTTCAGATTGTGCTTGCAAACAAATGAGTTAGAAAGATACCCTCTTATATTTGATATTAATAATGTCATTTTAAAATACAAAATTCACCTCGGTGAAGATACAAACAAACACTTCTTAAAGGCATATTGTCACAGATCACTGACCTATATAATGCCTAACAAAGTATTACCTGAACAAAAATATTCGATTTGTCCCTCAATGTACTTTATTCAACCATCTTCATAACCACCATACTCCATTTATTCATTATATTTTTTAATAATAATTGAATTATGGCAATGGTCCATAATTCAAAAACTAAAATTGCCGAGAAGGTTGGCATGGATTTCACTCCATCATGGTTCAGTTAAGGTGATGCGATAGCTAGATTTAGTTTCCAACAATTAATGTAATTTTTATTTATTATCCATTTTTAGAGAAGTAAGGTCCTTAAATCCGTGACAGTATGCCTTTAATGACGCCTATCAGTGTAGCAAATTACTACGCGCAGCAAACTATCCAACTTGGGACACTTATATTCAAATGCTGCTAGAGCAACAAGATATCCCAGTTCCATGTTCTTTTAACACACACATTGTACATATCCTTGAAAATAAACAGGCTACATCATTCAAAAACTATCTAACAAAAACAATATATAATTTCCCGAAACTTGAAACATATAAATTATTATACAACTCTGACAATCGTCTGCATTGCTTAAACATTATCAAAAAACAAAACTATAGAGAAGCTTCAACAAAATTACGTATATCTGCACATAACCAGGAATTAGAAAAAAGACGTTCCTAAAATGTGGCTAGAGAATTCAGACTGCAAATTATGTGGTAAAGAAATGGAAACCGAAATCCATTTTATATGCAAATGTCCGATATTGGAAAATACACATAAAATGTTCTCATACATAGAAGTAGAATATATACATTACAAATCATTGAGTCATTCTAACAAAGTAAAACTTATAATTGAATGTAATCCAAAGACCGCTCTGCGGGTATCAAAATTCATACACGAATTAATAGTACAAAGATAAAACAAAAAACCCACTGCGGACCCATGGCCCGAGTCAAAGGAGTGGGTTGAGTATTTTGTATATAGCTGTTTGGCAGATCATTACTATATTGTTATCTTATCGTGTGTGTGTGTGTGTGTGTGTGTGTGTGTGTGTGTGTGTGTGTGTGTGTGTGTGTGTTGTGTGTTCTTGTGTGTGTGGTGTGTGTGTATGTGTGCGTGGTGTGTGTGTGTGTATTTGAGTATGTGTGTGCGCGCGCACGTGTGTGAACGTGTGTATGAATGTAAATGTGTGTGCGCGTGAATGTGCGTGAGTTCATGTGTGCATGTATATTTATGTCTGTGTGGCATATGGATGCAGATATGTGTATTAAATATCTGTTGTTTACTGCTGTTATAACTAGTTCATATGTTTGCTTTCTCCTTTTTTAATGGAAATCTGTTCCCTTAACCAGTGTAATCATACAATGGTTGTGAAAAAGATTGTACTGTATTGTATTGTATTGTATTGTATTGTATTGTATTGTATTATGTGGATCTTTTGACTAGCATTGTGTGACCCCCTCTATTTCGGATCTACGAAGACTAAAGTAACGTTGAAATACCTAGCAGAAGAAATTATGGATATGCAATGGCAAATGAAAGTATAGTCAAACCTAAACATATCTTAGTGTATTGCCACCTGTCTTAGTTGATTGCTTTGTTCCCCTTAATGATTTGTTTTGCCTTTACGAAGTAAACAGGCGATACATATGTATTACGTTTATGACGACGGTGGCCTCGGTGGTAATGGCGTCAAATTTTACGCTTAGTTCAACATTAGCTTTCGAGTATGTTGAAAAAAAATCAATTTATTAATGAAAATATTAATAGATAGTTTTTTTTGTTGCTAAGGGATTTTTTAAACATGCATTGATAAAAACATCTATGGATGCAGCCATCAACAATACTGAATACTGAATACGTTTATGATACACATTCAATTTCGCAGTGAGATGACTGATGACAAACTCGATGTATTATTTTATGCACGAGATGACTGATGACAAACTCGATGTATTATTTTATGCACGAGATGACTGGTGACAAACACGATGTATTATTCTAAGGACGAGATGACTGATGACAAACTCGATGTATTATTTTATGGACGAGATGACTGATGGCTAACTCGATGTATTATTTTATGGACGAGACGACTGATGGCAAACTCGATGTATTATTTTATGGACGAGATGGCTGATGACAAACTCGATGTATTATTTTATGGACGAGACGACTGATAGCAAACTCGATGTATTATTTTATGGACGAGACGACTGATGGCAAACTCGATGTATTATTTTATGGACGAGACGACTGATGGCAAACTCGATGTATTATTTTATGGACGAGACGACTGATGACAAACTCGATGTATTATTTTATGGACGAGACGACTGATGGCAAACTCGATGTATTATTTTATGAACGAGATGACTGATGACAAACTCGATGTATTATTTTATCACCTTAGCTTTGCATGCTGGATAGCTTTCACCAGCAGTAGGCTTTACTGTACCAATTTCTACATTTAAAAACAATAATTTTAAATTCCTGTATTTTGGAATAATAACAAACGTTATTAAACTATTCGTGTGAAACTTTACCAATAACAGACATGGCAGCTTCTGCACAATAAAGTGTTAAGTGTTGTGGAGTTCTGTCCACTTTCAGTATGTTAAAACAGAAAACATTCAATTTTGTGACTTAGGGATAAGGGTAGAAAATCTGCTCTTTGATGAACTCAAAGAAATGCTGTAACTGAAAACAGGAACAGTGCATAAACCCTAGATCGCAAAATGTGTTAATTTGCCGTTTTACTTGAGAGGTACACTTTAGTTAATGTATTGATGCGTACTACGTCTGGATTCTCAGTGTGGTCATTTATTTTGATTGGGGGGGGGGGGGGGGGTATTTTCCTCAATTCACTAGAAACTGAGAGGCTTATTCAAAGACATCAGCCTATATTTGGCGAAGCGTATTACAACGACACAATAATGTACAAGATTCGTGATATGCAGGACTGTACCGCGGTTTGTCTCGAGTTGATGAACTATCGCGGCATACCGGTTTATCGTTGCAGCACTAATATTAAAACTGATTGGCAAATGTATTATTGCTATTACGGTGATTAAACGTAGTTTTTAAATTCGTAAATAGATCGAGAAGGTAAATAAAATGAAAAAAAAAGACATCCCGAGAATTGGCCGACGACGGCTCACTGAATAAAAAATAGCAACTTTATAGTTTCACATTATTTATATTTTCAAGTATGAAAGCATAAGGGCATCATAACAATAAAACATAGCCGACATTCGTATAGTTGAATATATCTCAGAAAGCAGATAATAAAAAAGGGGCCGTTCCATTAGTTATTCCTATAAATTTAGCAATCTACAGATTGCTGCAAGTTGTTTAAATACTACCTTCAAGATAAGGTAGTACAATTTTGTTTTTCAATAGCTTTGGTGATTTTTATTATTATGAATATGTTTGAATCTAAACAACCATCTCATATTTATTTGAATAAAACACAGAAATTATATGCTGTAGTAATAAACGGTATTTTGACGTGGAGCTCATTACTCATCTGCCTTTTGTTTTACGGTTCTAATGTTTACAGCCCTTATCTGCTTCCATAAGAAAGATCGACATGTAAACTTAGTTTCACTGACATTACTCAATAGTATGTAAATATAAACATGCACGTGCATACGACACCATATGTTTACGGATTCATAGTTATAAAACACAAAAAACTGTACACACAGATGGTGTGCTTTTGGTCAATTTAGGTTCATGTATTTAAAAAAAAAAATGTGAAGATAAAAGTTAACAAACACATGGATATATACTAGCCGTCATTAATAACGCAATTTCCTTTTGTCAAAATAATATACGTTCTGGTTGGACTTCGTTGACGCTATTCGTCAATGTACATGGTACAGTGGTACACATTATTTCAGCAGCATGTAAAGGTCGACTTCCGGCCTGTTCCCAACATAAGGGGAACAACGCTAAAAACGCATTATCCGGTAAATCGCGCACACCCAACCACTTGGCGAAATAACATTTTGCACGTGCATTTCCTGATACCCGGGCACACTCAGAACACGCGGGTGGCAATGAGTATCTCACTCCTACACAATGCCTCGGTTGAACAACGCCGATCGGAATCAAGCCATTGGCTTGTTGAATGCCGGAAACTCGCAATTGCGGGTAGCACAACGGTTCCACGTGCACCCGTCAACAATTAATCGGCTCCTCAACCGATATCAGACGATAGGGACCGTCAATGACCGCCGTCGTTCGGGCACACCACGCGTAACGACCAATAGACAGGACCGGAACATACGGTTGCGGCACCTGCGCAATCGGTTTTTGACAGCCGCAAGCACTGCCAGGACTGAAGTGGGAACCAGGGGACGACTCATCAGCGCCCGAACTGTCCGGAGACGTCTTGCCGCAGCACGACTGCATTGCCACCGACCCTACCGTGGCCTTATCCTCCTGCACAGACATCGTCAAGCAAGACTCTTATGGGCCAGGAATGGTGGGCATTTGCGACCCAGGAGATGGCGAGATGTCATCTTCTCGGATGAATCGAGATTTAACGTGAGTGTCACGGACAGACGTCGTTGCATTTACCGCCGTCGTGGAGAACGTGTCGCGCAGGCCTGTGTTCTGGAGAGGGGCCGCTACGGGGGCAGCGGAGTCATGGTTTGGGGCGCCATCAATGCTGACTTCCGGTCCGAACTCGTGGTGGTACAGGGAAACCTTAATGCGCAACACTACGTCGACAACATCCTGCGGCCGGTCCTCCTCCCATTGATGAGACGGCATGGCGGAAACAGGCTCGTCTTCCAGCAAGACAACGCTCGGCCGCACACTGCCAGGCGTACACAGGCGTTTCTTCGTGCCCACCATGTCACTGTGTTGGACTGGCCAGCAGTTTCCCCGGACATGAACCCAATAGAGCACATGTGGGACGAGCTGGGACGTCGTGTTCAAAACCAACCGAATCCACCACAGAACTTCGCTGAGCTGCAGCAGGCATTGCAGCATCACTGGGCAGCCATCCCACGACGTGTGGTGAGGCGCCTGTGCATGTCCATGCCTAGGAGGCTGCAGGCGTGCATCGCAGCACATGGAGGTCACACGAAATACTGACCCCCATGACGTTGACATCGCCAGAGACGTTACGCGCGATTCACTGTTGGCGGCTGACAGTGCCAGTCAGATGGGCCAGTGGTTGGTCTCACTGGTGGTATCAGTTTCATTTTTGTGGGATCTCGCATAATAAAATAAACCATGATCATTTCCGAGATTGCGTTTTTATTGCCGCCTAGTATACATCACTTTTCATGACTGGTTGGTGTCTGTACTTCTGATTGTCCAAATGACAAGTAATTAAACGATAGGTGGGTTAATTGGTAAACAAATTGATGAAATTTAAAACGCCCCGATTCAACAGACCCCGCGATTCAACAGAATGTAGTATACATGAATAGCAGGTCATATTATTTGTTTGCAATGTTTCCAGCAAAGAAGACCACCCAATTGTTTACCCTGAAGGTCTGTTCTAACAAATAAATAACAAAGTAAAAGTATGTTGTGCGGAGACAGGTCCATCAAAATTTCAAGCCCTTGGATCCCGAACTAACATTGATAATGGGCGAAATAACACTGCATACATTTACTGCCTTGGAAAAAAAAAAACCCCACATTTTTGGCAACAAACTCAGATTCATCACCATTAGAACTTAAAACCAGCCTGGTAGACTTAGTGCTACCCGCGTACCACTACAGCAGACATTATACCGTAAAGCAGATTAGTACTTTAAATTTCATTTCAACTTATTTTCGTGCTTATATCCAATTAAAGTTCAAGCACGCTGTCCTGGGCACACGCCTCAGCTATCTGGGCTGTCTGTCCAGGAGAGTGGGTTAGTTGTTAGTTGGTTAGTGAGAGACAAGAGGGTGTAGTGGCCTTACACCTACCCAATGCGCCCTTAAGAACTCCCTCTGGGTTGGAACCGGTACCGGGCTGCGAATCATGTACCTACCAGCTTACAGTCCGATGGCTTAACCACTGCGCTGCCGAGGCCGGTTACTTTAAAACATCGTTCACAAAGTCATGCCAGCAATTTGAAAACAGTCGGAATTACGCCACGTATATTCAGATTGCTTCGGCTGAATTACGAATTATTCCGTAAACTAATTTAGATGCAAATGCTACACTTTCATTTCAAGCCGTAAACAAATTATATAACATAGTCGTAAAATCCATTTCAGGTGGAATACAATCCAGAGTGTGTCGGTGCCCCTTTCCCGCGCGTTCTATGTTGAAACAAGTGAAACATTTGTTGAAGACTAATTGAGTCCGTGTATGTTACAAACCCGACGTGAAACGAACGTGTTTAATGTCTGAGCAGCTATGGTATGTACACATCAAGTGCTGAAGCAAACAGTATTTTAACTCAACATAAAAAAAAATGTCTGTTTTGAATGATTGAAAACATATTTTATTGTACAAAGAACTAAAGAATCGGGCACAAGTTTGCTAACTTACGAGGTCCTCTCTTATATGCATGCAATATACGTGACGACTACAGTATATTACAACACTGTATATTTAAATACATTTAAACGCTTAAAGTAAACCAAAGAAAACATATATAGTACAGACAAAATAATATGAAAACAGAATGGCATAGTGACTATTGCAAGATGATACAATAATAATAGTTCATGTGCAGTCAAATTCTCGTTATCTAACTTAAACATCGTCCACATAGTAGTTTAAATTATACTTTATTAATCAATGCGATTAGTTTGTGTGATATATATTTGAAAGCAAGTAAATATTTCTTTATTATTAGCATCGTTTAATGTGTTTCGTCCAAATAACAGTAATTGTAAATCTATTGGTTGAAAATGCTGTCAGGAATAACATAGCATCTATCTCTGCTGTTCATATGTTTTTTTACATTGAAAGAAACAATGGACATTGTTTTCTAACCGGTATTCACAGTTACACAAAGTGTCTGTGGTAAGTCAGTACAAATCAGTACTTAAAGGGCTACATCCATGTCGTAATCTTGTATGTAATATATTTTCTATTCTTTTCCTACATAAAAACTAAAAGAGAATGTTGCTGCCTTTTTTCAAAGACGACATTGTTTCAGGGTGTAAACCACCAAACCCACCAATACTAACATATGTGGCTGGAACTCCTACATGCAGCGTATCATTTGACATATACACCATATATATAAATACTACCACCCCTCGCCCTTAAATTAAATTACAACAAATTGGGGCTCATTTCAGAGATAACGGGTAGCATATATGACTACCCTAGTTTCGCACAAAATTTTAGTATTTATTTACTGGTATCCCATACATGTTTGAAACACAAGGCTACTTGACACAGAGGTACTAGATGAAATAAAATTGCACACATATTTTACCCAGATGAAACTTCTTTTTTTATATATATAACAAACACAGTCACATTTATCACCAATGGCAAAACTTGTGATATTAACTGCTCTGTCAAAAGTTTGGTTCACCTCGAACTTTGACCCAGTGGATGTCATTTGGTTTAGTACTATCTTCACACTCTTTAATTGCTGGGCTTAAATTATTCCATAGATCCATTTCTGAGTAAATATATGATGATTTTAATAAACTTGTTCTATCAAAAGGTGTAGACATGTCCGCTGGATTTCTTAACATATAAGAAGCCATTTGCTCAAATATTTGTGGAATACAATTAGTTAAGAAATCAGGAAACATTCCTTTCATTAATGTATACATTATAGTTATCGTTTGTTTGTTTTTCTTTGTTGGTTTTTTTGTTTTTGATGTTACTGTCTCAGACTCTATTGGAATCTCGGGTTTAGACTCTTAAAACGTTGATAAGCACCAGGCCAGTTATAATATGTAGCGAATTACGTGAGGCAAATTTGAGCATGCCTGTGATTACCTTTGCAGCTTCTAGTTGTACTTTTTCTAATTGTTTGCGTTTAACTGGGATCTGTTTGTTGGAAAGTTGAAATCATCCATTTATTGTGAAGAATTGTCTGGTACTTTGAATCTTTGTGCAAAGATTAATATGTGGACTTGATACAGATCTTTCAGAGGTATCTTTTATTTGCAACGTATGGGCATATTGCTGTTATTGTATTAATTTGGATACGAACAGAATAGATTGTGACACTGTTGTCGACATTAATGCTTTGCTTACAGTAATGAGTTCAATATGTGCCCAAAGGGACATCAACTGCTTAGCTACCTGTTTTATGCACATATTAAACAAATCGGCTATCTGGATGCAGATCCAGTATTGCACACTGATTGCTTAGATTGTACATCTGTATCAAGCTGCCTTAAGCTTCAGTCTTGACAAATTGTTCAGATCTGTTTACTTCCGGTTATACATGTTATAAATCTAAATTACTAACTTTTCTCATGGCAGAGTCATCAAATTATTATTTTTCATTTATCTTCACAGAAAACCAATCCAGCTAACTTCAATACTGATTAAGATCAGCTACATGTATTTTAATACTCGAAAATCTGGTGTGTTATATAATTACTTGACCAACTTAAAAGTAATTTAAATAAAACGTACAGTCCAGTACTAACAACTTATATACATATATATATATATATATATATATATATATATATATATATATATATATATATATATATATATATATATATATATATATATATACATGTCTGTGTGTGTGTGTGTGTGTGTGTGTGTGTGTGTGTGTGTGTGTGTGTGTGTGTGTGTGATACATGTTGATCCTTTCTTCTAACTCTGTCGCTATTCCTGAAACTTTTAAAGTAGCTTTCAAATAATTAATGACATGTGAAGATTTATAGATCACACTAAAATCGAGTTAAATCGGTTCAAAGTAATTCAACAATGATGTGTTATAATATAGCTTCCACCCAAAAAGGAATTAGTGTGATTTGAAGAAAGTCCAGAAGGGAAAAACGCTCGCTGTCGATTTTTGAACTGGTTTTACGCTAAAGCTAAATTGATGTTATATAATAGAACACGGTGGTACCAGTCCAAATTTTTCGCCATTAGTTTAAATGAATATGTTCTATGACATCCCTACAACCAGCTGTTTGGGCGCTGTAGATTGCCGAGCATTCTGTTGTGAGATAACACTCACATTAAGGCGCATAGACATTATTATTCACAATATTCTAAAGCTATTATATTTTTTTTTATTCGTATTGTGTTTAAGCAACTTTCTTTTTCACTTGAGAGCTTTATTATTATTATGTGTGACTTTTTATCTGGTCTATATTGTTTTCAAGACGAGTTTTCCTGCAGGTCTCCTGTAGAGGACCCGCATGAGCGTGTAATACTGCAACAAGGCCTGGAGCAACAACTACAGTCTTTTTCTCTTTGTTCTCAACTCGATTAGGTTTTTCCCAATTGGTATGCCGAGAGCTATGATGTTATTAACTATTTTTCTATGACGTTCAGCAGACTGCGACCGCCCTTCCTGTTTAGATCCAGCATTAATCTTCATTGCGGCACTTTTATTGAAATGCGGGAGATTTTGATCACCGGTCTGCATGGGGTACTTGTCTGAATTACTGCTCCAGTCTGGGATGTGTTCCAGTATTTGGGGATTCCATTAGAAAGAGTTTGATGCAGTCGACTATTCAGCGCCGCCTGGAGTCTGGAGACAGCCGGACAGTGATCGTAATGGCGCGGAGGATTGGTCTGACAGTGTTAGACGCTTGGTCTGATGTCGTACTCAGATAACGCCAGTGATGTCTCGGAATCAATTAGATGGTGACTCTGATATCATTCTGAATTGCAGTGGTTTACTGTAGCTCCACGTAAAGATATGATTTATTTCTGACCGCTGAAACAACGATGATACCCAAGCGCATATTTAATCTGCGGTTGTTATGTGAAAAGACCCAGTAGTAAAGCACTCGCTTGTGTGTGTGTGTGTGTGTGTGTGTGTGTGTGTGTGTGTGTGTGTGTGTGTGTGTGTGTGCTTGTAAATGTGTGTGTGTGTGTGTGTGTGTGCCTGTAAGTGTGCCTGTAAGTGTGTGTGCCTGTAAGTGTGTGTGCGCGCGCGTGTGTGTGTGCCTGTAAGTGTGTGTGTGTGTGTGTGTCTGTGTCTGTCTGTGTGTGTGTGTGCCTGTAAGTGTGCCTGTAAGTGTGTGTGCCTGTAAGTGTGTGTGCCTGTAAGTGTGTGTGTGCGCGCGCGCGTGTATGTGTGTGTGTGTGTGTGTGTGTGTGTGTGTGTGTGTGTGTGTGTGCTTGGTATATGTGTTTGTGTATGTGACTAACTGCTTGCACGTTGTGTTGAAAGAATGTAGTAATAAAGTATAAACTAACCATAATAACACCTCCTTCGTTAGCTAGTCAATACAATGAATGTTCGTGGAAACATCAACAAATAGTGATTTATAAAGAGTGTAGTACACCACATAGATATTCTTTGAACTGAAATTCCGCTGGAATTCAGTTGCTGACAATGGGAGGGGGTAGTACCAAAGTTGTCAGGTACACCTTCTAAAATATGGAGATAATATATCTGAGTGACAAAATAGCAAGGTTGGATCAACTGGTCGACTTTAACTCACATGTAAATATCTCTTAGAATTGAGGCCCCTCCAATATGGACATTTTCGCCAGTAAATTTTTTAACTCAGAATAGTATAAGATAATGGAAATCAGCATAAAAAGTTGTACTCACCAGTGGAGATGTAGGTATACACAGTAATCATTTCTTAGATCCCTTATGGTTCAAGTTAGAGTCTCTACTGACACTAAGCCATAACAGACGGAAAGAAATGTTTTATTTAACGACTCACTCAAAACATTTTATTTACGGTTATATGGCGTCAGACATATGGTTAAGAACCACACAGATTTTGAGAGGAAACCCGCTGTCGCCACTACATGAGCTACTCTTTCCGATTAGCAGCAAGGGATCTTTTATTTGCGCTTCCCACAGGCAGGATAGCACAAACCATGGCCTTTGTTAAACCAGTTATGGATCACTGGTCGGTGCAAGTGGTTTACACCTACCCACTGAGCCTTGCGGAGCATTCACTCAGGGTTTGGAATCGATATCTGGATTAAAAATCCCATGCCTCGACTGGGATCCGAACCCATTACCTACCAGCCTGTAGACTGATGGCCTAACCACGACGCTACCGAGGCCGGTAATAAGCCATAACAGGTGACTCAGAATAACACCTGTAGCCTTATGAACCCCATTTGAAATGATGTACAGTTTCATATTCACTTTAAGAGATAAGTGTCTGGTATTTGATGAAAAGGGACAGACCACTTGTTTTTTGGTAAGGAAAATGATGTGTGGCAAACCACCCGACCAAACTTGGCAACTAATTCTATTTACTTAATGCGTGAGAGAAAAGAAATAGCTAAATAGACTAGTGACACCTTGATTGAATTTAAGCCAATTTTAAAACATATTTTGGAGTGGAAAAATTGTACTGGAGGTACAGGTATCAGGATTTGACTTTATGATGAAGAATCCACTGATTTGCCGCTGATAAAATGAGATAATTGCATTTTAGTTTACAATGGGAGAGGGTGCGGGGGCAAAACCAAATATGTCCACATTGTACTTCTGTAAGTCACCAGCCAACCTGGGAAGGAATGTCTGGGGAAAACTTTATACATTGCTTAGGATGAGACGGCTACCTTGGCTAAGTTGCCAGCGGTCCTTAAGACTGGCTCATCTACTGTAAATTGATAGATAACTAGTTTAACGTGCTCATATATCACCAGGGTTTCGAATACGCCCATCTCGTGTCCGACCTCCGATAAGATCGGTGGCCTGACTAGGGACAGGGATTCTACTGTAAAACGCAGTAGTTGCATCTCTGCTTGTGAATCCCAGGTATAGCTGGTGGAATACTGATTATGACTTTGGTGTATATGTACATGAAGGTTGTCAGCCAAGATGGTCAAAAACAAGTATGGCTCAACCAGATGTAGCTTAATGAGAACCTATTTATTTTTATTTTTTTTTAGAGTCCAAGTCAAAGACGCATTCTATCTATGCAGGTTGATAGCTCTCATGATCTGCTTATAGGCTTACTTCTTATTTTGTTTAACGACACCACTGGAGCACATTGATTAATTAATCATCGGCTATTGGATGTCAAACATCTGGTAATTCTGACAAGTAGTCATCAGAAGAAACCTGCTACATTTTTCCTAATGCAGCAAGGGATATGTACTTTCCCACAGACAGGAAATCACATAACACGGCCTTTGTCCAGTTGTGGTGTGTTGGAACGAGAAAAAAACCTAATCAGCAGAATGGATCCACCGAGGTAGTTCGATCCTGTGACGCAAGCACTTCAAGCGAGCACTCAACTGACTGAGCAAAATCCCGCCCCCTGGAGGAAGAATGCCTTAACATGGTAGAGGCTAATCACGTTAGTCGGCATCAGTTAGTGACTAGATTGCTCAATCGAGTATCTCACTTATGCTTTCATCCACTGAATGTTCAAGCACGTCTGCCGTGGGCTTATATACTTGAATTGTTTATCTTTGAGACTGGCAGACTTGTTTGGTGTTGGGTTCTATGCAGAATAAAGTTCCTTTGCTTGACTCCGCGGCTTGTGATCAGAGTCATAAACGATGAGCCAAGTCATGCAGTCAAGGGCTTGCTCACTGATATATGGTGATGTTTAACTGTTACATGTTTCTACGTTCTTGTCAATACCAATATTATAACACCATATTCAGTGACTTTTAAACGTTGTATTGGCCACAATTTACATGAAGGATGTATAGGATGGTTAGCATCAGTCAAGTGATCACTTACGTAGGTGACTGCAGTGTTGTAAGTGGGAAACAGTTGATTTAAAAAAATAACATTTGTAACATAACACCAACCCTTACTAATAAAAACGACTACTACTTTACGGGAAAGCGATAGAGTTAACTGAAGTGCTACACACTGTCAGTTTACTGTATTAGGACTCTCACAAAGAAAAACAGAACTGAGCATGTCTAAGAATCAAGTTCACCAAAACATTCTTTTTAGAACCTATGAAACATCCTATTTTAAGAAAAACCTTTTCTGTAAGAAAACTGAAATCGCTGACACAGATACACACACAAATATGTCATATCCGTACGACTGATCTATATGTTTGTTCTGTACACATAGTCTATCTCCGAGACACAGTCTTGCTTGTTCGATATACGTTCTTATCAATTCCTGTCTACTACCCCCGTTCTGGTTCCGTTTACCTACTTCCCGCGCTGATTGGGGTCGAACTGATGGGAGCCTGGCACAATGGCTCCCTTCAAGGAAACCACAAATCTTGCCCTGTTCCTTTCAACGCGTCTTTACCCACACTCGACGGGCCTCACAGTATTATCGCGTATGATTGAACAAAACGCGCTGGCCCATATCTATTAACTTTATTAGATCCTTCCCCCTCATTTAATCTATTCTGTGAATGTATACCTCACTGAATTTTATATACCATCTTTGACAAGACATCTCTGACTGTTTTTCATGAGCAGGTGATATCATGGTGCAGTTTATGGTCCCTCTTTTTTTCTTTGGAAACAGTTCGATACGATATTTCTTGACCTACAGATCCCGGCTTTGACATTATATACGGCAAACAACACTCTATCATTAGGAAAATCAATCTCTGCAGACAGGCTGGGGTGCTGGATGATGCTATCTCGCATCGCGGAGGTAGAGAGGCGGACGGCGGTAATTGAGCCCGGTTAGCGACGGAGCTTCTCGACAATAATCAGATGAACCTCACAGATCTCTTGACGGTTTCATGCCATAGTTTACGAGATAAAATCAAAGTATCTTTCATTACTAACGTACTGTGAAAACCACTCGAATTTATGTATCTGTCTCACAATTGGGTTATTGCTGCATGCACTTGTGAGACGATCACATTTGATTAATAAATACCCCCCTCCCGCCACCCAGCCTCCCCGTCAATATTGATCCTCTTGTCGGTGTTGTGTGTGTGTGTGTGTGTTTAGGGGGGTGAGGGGTGTCGTTATTGTTGTTTTTAATTCATATTCAATGTTTAAACAAAATTAAATCAATATTCTTTAGGTTTTGTTGCAGTTGTTTTGAGTTAAAAATAGTCAATTAATAAATATGTTTTGTTAAAATAAATGGATATTAAGTGGATTTGTTTTCGGCATAAACAGTATGGGTGATCAATTTCAAATAAAAAAGGGTAATTAAATGTCTTAAAAGTATATCTACAGTAATTAAATAAACATCCTTTTTGGCATATTGTCACAGACCACTGACCTATTTAATGGTCTAACAAAGTATTACCAGGACAAAAATAATTTGATTTGTTCCTAAATGTACTTTATTCAACCATATTTATAACCACCATACTCCATTTATTAATGATATTTTGTAAAAATAATTGAATTATGGCAATGATCCATAATTCAAAAACTAAAATTGCCGAGAGGGTTGATATGGATTTCACTCCATCATGGAGGTTAAGGTGATGCGATGGCTAGATTTGGTTTCCAACAATTACTGTAATGTTTATTTATTATCAATTTTTAGAGAAATAAGGTCCTTAAATCCGTGACAGTATGCCTTTAAAACAGTGTTTTTAACATGCATTTATTTCAACAGGATTTTATATCAGTTGTAAAAAAAAAACCCAACATGTTTTGGAGAACTTGATTCATAGACATACTGTTTTGTTTCAAATGCTGTCTTAAAAGTATATCAGTTAGAGTAACCTAGTACAATACACTGGCAGTCTGTAGCACTTTAGCCGAATCTTCGCGCACATGTCACTGTGCAGTTATAAAAACCCGAGCAGAGAAGCAATATTTTTATTAGAAACTGTATGTTTCAACGCTTTGGCACTTAAACCTGTTTTTTTGGAATCCCAGTTCAAAGAATGTCTTTATGGTGTATACTATTTATAAATCACTGCTATAGGCCACTCGGGATTAATGAAAACAATCTTGTTTGCCAAATGTGGTTTCTACATCTGTGTAATACTAGCATTAACTTGTTCATTAAAACTCACATCTGCAATTACAAGAAAGTATCGACAATATCACAAGATACATATCTATGGAAGTATTCACTCACCTAAACAAGTGGGGTTTTTTTAAAAGCAGTGTGCTAAGTAAAGTGTAACACCATAAAATAGTCTACATTCCTCCCTATCTAGCTTTTAGTAAACATCTTTTAAATTAAATTACTTTTCTCAAAGTAAAAGAAATTAAGACTAAGATTCTTACGTGCAAGATGGTACGAACATAGGCTGGCAAAAGTGCAAACAATGTAATTAATTAACTTTCCTTCTTGTGTCTTGGCCACGTCAAGAGGCACAATTTATGTTATTGGCTTTCTGCTGATTCGGTCACAGTTACATTACCTCGGACAATAACGGTGGAATCATTCCGTGTTTAATTGTCGGCTGCTGTCAGTGTCACATTAAGCGAAATCAACGAGTTCCGACTCGAGGCACGGCCCGCTCAAATCTCACTGGAAGGTTAGAATTAAGAATGGGCTTAACAGAAAGATTCGTCGCTTTTTCAAATAGAATGAGCTTTTTTAAACAGAATGGGATTTTTTTTTTTAGAAGAGTCTGAAATACCAATGGATATGTGTGTTATCCATTCATTCATGAACTTGAGATTCGTTCTTCAATCCAATTAAAGTTCAAGCACGCTGTCTTGGCACCTAGACTATCTGGGCTCTTTGTTCAGACATGGGGTTTCATGGTTAGTTGTTAGCGGTCAGTTGGCTAGACGTCAGTGTGGTCGGTTTACACCTACTCACTGAGTTGTTGAAACTCAGTCTGGGTGGGAGCCAGTACAGAGATGCGAACTCAGTACCTGCAAGTCCGATGTCTTAACTACTACACAAGGATGCCGGTCTGTGAGTTATTCAGTACACACATGTATACTGAAGACCAAAAGAAAACCCGTGAATATTTCAATATTTGTCTTCATGATAAAATTAACTCGGTAAATAGTCTATCAAAATGGACCTAACGTGTTCACAAAACATTGGTCATCTTTAATAGACACAACAATTAATGTGATCAAAACTGAATCCGTTTTAATACTTTAAAAGGACATACCCTAGTTTTTAAACACTAAGGCAATTTTTTTTACTATTAGAGCCGTTTTTGATAACTGAAATCATACTATACTTAGATTATTGTTTAGATTATCCATTTCCGTACATTCGAAGTGTTTTTGGTTATACTGGTGTTTTTAATACCAAAAAATCCATTTCTCATATTTTTAAGTAGTAACAGCTGGAGTCGAGTTTTAGCCTATTTTTAGAGGGTATTTTACCGTTTCAAAGTCACAGACTCACGTTCCACTCAATTTTAACTTTATCCAAATGTGTTATAGGTTTGTAGATTAACTAAACTTGTGTATTTTCGTGGGCTGAAACTAGGGTCTGTCCTTTAAAGAAAACTAAATTAATATACGCGTTTCTTTTGTTGTTCACTATAGCTACGTAAAACAACTACAACCTCATATGACCATGTTTTAACCTGTCCATCGCCAAATCGCCAATCTCAAAAGTGAACAAATCGCGTTTGCCTTGACTGTGACTAATTAAAGCATATTAGTTTTAATATTTTATAAGACGAAATATTTCTATCAAATTGAACAGGTTTTATTGCCCATGTTAACCTCTTCATATACGTTCTTGTCGAGTGGTATTTCTGTAGTAGAGTTACAGTTACAGTCTCGCCTCCCCATATTATAACATCGTTTACTAATGTGAAATATAAACACAACTATAGTTTTAAAGGGACATTCCTGAGTTTTCTGCAATTTTAAAGATGTTATTGACTAACAGAGACTTTTTTTCTGCATAAAATATTAATGGCTGTATATTAAACGTGTTTCTGATCGTTCAAATATTGGTACTAGGTTAAATTTCATTTTATTTCCTAAAATATAATGTTTTCGTACGTACGAAATTATTTGAAGACAAAATCCAGTTTGGGCTTCTTACAAATATTAAGATGACCAGAAACACGTTGAATATACAGACACTGATATTCTAAACAAGAAAACATATTTAATATGTAAGTTTAATCGTAGAAATAATTATTAGTCGGAAACATCTTACAATGCAGCAAACTCAAGAATGTCCCTTTAATAAAGTTGTGTGTGATCGCTATGAATAATTTTTGTCAGCGAACTTCAGACAACATACTAGTCTGTCACCATGTTTTATTTTAACACTTTACAACTCAAACCAGTGAACTAGCACCCGTTTCTCAGTTTTAAAAGTGGAGTCAGCCAAACGATATGGAACAATGACGAGCGACGGTAGAAAAATGAAAGAAAGAAAGAAATGTTTTATTCAATGACGCACTCAACATATTTTATTTACGGTTATTTGGCGTCAGATATATGGTTAAGGACCATACCGATATTGAGAGATTGGATCTTTTTTATTTGCACCATCCCACAGACAGGGTAGTACATACCACGGCCTTTGATATACCAGTTGTAGTTAACTGGCTGGAACGAGAAATAGTGCAATGGGGCCACCGACGGGGATCGATCTCACACAGACCGCGCATCGAGCGAGCACTGTACCACTAGGCTACGTCCCGCACCTGTAGGAAAATGAATGCAGGCGAAATATTCTAAATAATAAATGTTCTGGAGATTGCACTTCTTATGTTCAGTATTTGGATTCTCAGTAAACGGTTTATGGTTGTTTCGTGTCTGAATAATAACAGATATAGTCTGAAGTGATAGCAGAACTTTGAAAGAAGAATAGGTAGTTCTTTACAATGAAACGTAGAGTTACGTCAGTTATAGATCAGAAACAGTGTTATAAACACTGTATTAATTTTCTTTGTTTTCAGGATGAGAAGAACCAAATCATCAAGATCAGTGTTTGGCTACGTCAGGTAAGAGTTACTTTTTTCTCAAACAGTTTACATTTTGTGTTTTGTTAGTTGTTTGCTTGGTTGTTTTAACTTCTTTGTCAAATAATATGAGAGTTATTTAAAGTCTGCAATTTCATATCACACTCGTCTCGCATGGATTTTTGTCCATTATCTTATTTATTAAAAATATACTTTAAGTAAAGTTATGTCCGTAACACAGTAGTGTTATTCAGTCAT